>NC_133622.1:218057270-218124770 GCF_048593235.1 Sminthopsis crassicaudata | reverse complement strand
TCTGTTCTGAGCCCCAGGTCTCCCGTTTTCTAGCTAAATAACGTTGAGCAAATCACTTCAACTCTGAATTTTAAGGTGACAAATACCTGCTGAAATTACATAATTATTGTGAAGATTAAATGTATATGTGAGTGGAGCTAGGTAACACAGTAGATAAGAGTAATGAGCCTGGAGTCAGGGGGAGGTGAATTCAAATCTATTCTTAGTCATTTATGTGACTCTGGACAAGTCATTTAACTGTTTGCCTCAGTTTCCACACCTGTAAAATGAGCCAGAGAAGGAAATTACAAACTAGTCTAGCATCACTGCCAAGAAAGCACCTAATGTAGTCATGAAGAGTCATACATAACTGAACAGTGCATCTAAAGTTACTTTGGAAACTAGAATGCCACATAAGTGGCAACATGGTATTTTTATTGATGTAATTTCCATGCAAACTAATATGTCATTTTGGATATAGTAAATAAAATCTTTGGAGTTGTAGTCAGAGGATATGAATTCAAATCCTGCCTCACTTATTTATGTATGATCCTTACAAATCTTCTCAACCTATTTCCTCATCTGTAAATAAAGAATATAATAGTATCTACCTTGAACTATTGATATAACTATAAATGAGGTATACAGTGTTCTGCAAACCTTAAAGTAATATATAAATATTAGTTTTTATTATTGTTGTTACTGTTTTACTTTAAGAAAAAAATGAGACTCTTCTGAAGATACACTTTAGAATATTTATAAAGGAAAAAAATCACAAAAATCATTTTTAAGTGAAAACAAGATGTTTAAAATCAAATTTGCCCATGAATTAATCCCAACTGGTCCTTTCTGGAAATATCTTTATTTTCATCAACCCAATGATTTCCTTTCAGTACAGACTGTAGAAGGAAAAATACAACAACACCAAAAAAATGAGTCTTTAATGGAGTTTTCAGTGTCTTATTTTTAGCTTCAAAGGGATTGAGTGAATATTTCTAAAGAAAGCCATAAAACGCTTCCTGTTTGCCTCAAAGTATTTGCATTTCCAGAGTGGCACTCCATTTAGCCCACTGCATTCGTATTAATTTTCTGTGCTGTGAGCAGCTATGTCAGTGTATATTAGCACCTGATCTATAAAGGGAATGCAGAGACCTCACTCCAAGTATTAGTCATTGCACCTTGGGAATGCAGTTGTGTTGTTGCAGTTGGCTCCATTGCAGAGAGGAATATGACTTGATTCTTAATGGAACATGCACACCCTATTGGTGATACCACTCATAATGACACTGAATCACCCCAAACTTTCTCCAAAATAAGATATCATCAGCAGACAATCTCCTGGCTCCCCTTGCTCCCAAGTGAGAGAGCCGTAACAGGCTCCCCCAAATCCCAAGGTCAAAAACTGTGAAATATATCAGGGAATTTCTAATCTACACCTTTCATTTTAATAATGAGGAAACTGAGACCCAGAAAAGAATGATGCTTCCTTGAAGTTCACATAGGTAGTAATGTAGCAGTCATATTCCTTCTTGTCCCCTTTCTGAGATATCTTCAGCAGGATTTAGCAAGTTTGCTCAACTCTTTGAATGCCCATTTTCAACTTCACACTGGAATAGGTTCTTTCCAGTTTCTTTTGGGGAGATTTATTGTTGTTTTTTTTTTTTCCACTTGCATTATTGCATCTATTGTGTAAATTGTTTTTCTAGTGGCACTTATTTCATTTTGAATCAGTTCATAATAGTCTTCCCTTATACTGCTATATCCAAAAAAGTCCCCTTTTCTTATAGCACAGAAATTTTTCTTTATATTTATGCATCAAACAATTTGATTAGAAACTCCATAGGCAATTGGCTCCAGCTGTTTTCAATTCTTTGCTATCACCCAAAAAATCACTGCTTTACATATTTGGAGGTATATGGGGTCTTCCTATATCCTTGAGTATCTTCCTACTAGAGAATCTCTAGGTTAAAGACATAGATATTTTAGTCACTCTCTTCACATAATTCTAAATTGCTTTCCCACATGGATAGACCAATTTAAAGACTCTACCAAAAATGACTTAATTTTTAAAAAATGAATTTTACTGATTATCTACCCTAAGAGTTCTAACTTTGTTCAGGAAACTCCAATCATTCCTTCTTACTTCTTCCAGAATAATATCGCATACTCTCTTTGGTATGTTAGACATTTTAAGCTTGTTCCATTCCTATTCTTCCAGTCTTTTTAAACTATCATCCCTCTGTCCACTTCCTGTCCAATATTTGTATGGTATTCCTGGGAATACCAGCAATATTGTTCTACTTCCCCTTCATCATATGCAAGATCTTGTTCTTCTTTTTCCTAATACTTTGCAATGACTTGTCTGAATTCCCAAAATGTTCTCCTTTTTCACTTTTATCTGCTAATATCACTGTATTCTTTTAATACTCAGCTCACATAGCATCTTCCACTGGGGCCCTTCTTTGTCCCTCCAGTTACTTGTTCTAACCTTTCTAAGATTACGTTCCTTCTCTTCTGTAGCTGTATGTTTTACAAATATGTCATCTCCTGCATTAGTATGTACACTCCTTTGAAACTATGGACTCCTTCTGTGTTTCTATGTTTCTTTGACACATATTAAGCACTTTAAACATATTTTGATTGACTCAACTGGTTTCAGCACGTATTCACCAACTCTTGGTTCATTTACGTAGGAGTTAATTTTGGAGGAGAAATATCTCTTTTTTTTTTTTTTTTTTTTTACAAAGTATAACACTTAACAGATAAAGACTGTTTATCAGCTTTTGACTCTTTGTGTAAGGAAATGAGTAAAGCTGACAACTTCAGTGAGAAGACGGGGGAAAACACTCATGAAATTCCAGAGGACTGGAATAAAAATATGCAGTGCTAAGAAGGTGAGGGAATTCTTATTTGAATTGTAGCTCCAGCAGCCTTTTCATTTGGCACTTAAAAAAAAGTTTTATTGTAACATTTCATCTACCTTCCTTTCTTATATATTACAGTATGGGACAATGAATTTCAGGCTCCTAAAACAATCTAAATGTTGGAAAACTAAATGGGTTTGGTAAGTTTAATATGAGTTGTCTGAGCCAAAAAATTTCTCCCTACAGAGGAAAATAATAACTATTACTGATAATAATTAGCAACAAATGACATGCATCTAGCTCTATAAAATTTATAATGAGTTTTACATCCTTCATCTTATGTGATCTTCTCCATAAGCTCTGTAAGATCTGTGCTACAAATAACATTAGTCCCATTTTGTAGATGAGGAAAATAAAATTCTAAATGGATCACATGCAATGAATCAAGTCCTAAATGTAGAACCAGGAAGATAGTGGTTCAAATTTCTTCTCAAACATTTAGTGGAAGATCTAAATCTGAACAAATCACATAACTTCTCAGACTCAACTTTCTCATCTTTAAAATGGGGTAATAATAATAATAACAATACATTTAGCTCATAGAATTTTTTTGAGGGTCAAATAAAATTAGGCAAATAACGGTTTTCATTAAACTTAGAGTACTGTGTAAATATCAATTTTCGTGATGATTTTTTTCTATGTAAAACTCAATTTTATACTCCTGAGGGATATGAAAACCATTTTAATTCATGTCATTATGAAGTACCTATGATTATGTTCACCTTTGCCACAATGCTTCTGCTCTAAAGGTGTCTTGTAACTGCTACCTCATTCCCACCTTTCCTCTAGAACCAACAGAGTTGAAAACTTTTATGTCCCAAACACATTTGTTCATTGACACTTACATGTCTAAGACATCATGGAAAACTATCAGTTACACCTGAATAAGACAAGTCCCTTCCTATAAAATCCACAACCTATTTTCTTATTTTGGGTATTTGTATGAGACAGCTTGGTTTTTCTGAACTGAAGAACTGAAAGAGTGGCCAACAACCTGCAATAATTTGTGTAGCAATATAGTAAGTCATCTTTCCTAGAGCATCAACTTTTCCAGGAGGGTCTGATAATCATTAAGCACAAGGCTGAGATCCACTGCATCCTGTTACTTCTGGAGACAGTGTTTTATCCTTTACTCTCATAGTAAAGATGACTTCCTTGAGTTGCCTTTTCTTCTCATTCCTATGTCCCCACCCCCAGATTTGTTTTCCAAATGTATTTTATTTAAAGAAACAAAATAAGAAAAAAAAATAAAAGGAATACAAAAGAAAATGAAACAAAATATTGTTTCATATATATATATATTATATATATGGAGAAGAACTTATATTCATGACTTATCTTTTCTTTATTTCCTTGTAAAATGTTTTTTTGTTCTCTGCTGTGTAGCTTTTTTATTTTATTCTTCCCCCACTTTCATCCCTCTCCCCCAGGCAAGAAGGACCCAGTCATCCAGTCATTGTTGATAGGTTATATAGAGCACTGACAATATTTTATGTCTGTCTCTAATCCAATATATGTAGACTTGGTGAGGAGAGAGTATTGTGATGATGAAGGATCTTATAATCATCTGGGGAGGTAGAACTGAGGGTGTGTACAAAAGGTTCCAGCTGACAATCTCTTGATCGTGTCTGGCTACTTTCCAGTGAGGATGACTGGTTTCTATGAGCTGCCAGATGAGAGAAGCTTTCCCCTATCTAGTCTCCATGTGTCCCTTTATACACAGTACCTCTTGTCTCTATTGTCTTTCTTCTTTCCTAATCTTAGGTGAATGAGTATTTGGTGATATAAATGATTAGACTATAAACTTGTTAGCTTCAAAATGTCAGAAAATACATCAGAGGTCTCTTTAGCAATCAGGGTCAGCATCAGAGACCATCAGAGCCAACAGTGTTAGTAGTCTAGTTGAACAAGAAGTCGACGCAGCAACTAGAGAAGCAACAAGACTTACAGCCAAGACAGATCCTCAAAGTTACCACTCTCCATCATTTTATTCTACCTAGAAATGAATTTGATAAGAAATCTGCAAAGGTAAAAGATGATATCCATTGTTGACATAGCAGTGATCACCTTTGCCTGATACCTAAAAGCACCATGTACTATATTTATTGCAAGAGGTCAATCATACCATATGTGAATCTAACCCTACAACCTTCATCATATTCACATGTAGAAAACTTTATATGATACTTAACTGAACCAACATAAGAACCACTGCTCCCCTGCTTTCCAGTGGGAATGGGGTTAGGGAATTCATGTCCCCTCCTTAATCTACTGAAGCGAGTACCATTGTTGGACATTTTGAAGTCTTCACAAAAGAAATCTTCAATGGATTGAGGATGGGGGTCTCTATAAGTTAAATCCCCACAAAGGCTGAATCTTTGATTACAGAATTTAATTCTCATTTTTCTTGATATTCAGCATTCTAGGACAATGAAAGAAGAAATATTTATTCGTCAAATAATATACTTTTATAAATAAATCAAAGGCAATCTATATAGTTTGGAAGATGGTAGGGAGAAAATTAACTACAGGTAAGCCAGTTTTCATTCAAATAAATGTCATTTTCCTCCAGGAAAAATGATATGTCCTCCAATGAGAAGTTTTATCTGGCTCAAGAAAGTATAGAAGTAACCATTACTTAGAGGTCAACACAGCCCAGCATATCATCTTCAAGGTTTTTGCTGTGATATCCTTATTTCTTCCAATCAACAACAGAGATAGAGAAAATTCCTAATTGAGATTCTTTTCAAGCTCCAATATTTAGAAATCAACCCCTGGTCTATCTACAGTGGAGAATACTTTATATCAGCGGGTTATTATACCAGTGCCTTGACAGCAATGTTACCAAGATGAGATGGGGAGGCGGAATATAATTACAGCAATGATTTAGATTAAGGATAATGATTTGCATTTAGAGTGCCTAGCACCTTTTCATTCATGAAGAGTGTGAGTAACTTGATTTGTTTTCCTTTTCAATAAATTACTAGAATTCAAGAGGTATAATAATTATAAGTGGCCAGAATGTCTCCCACTTTTGCTATCTCTATTTCTAGACATGTGGATGTCACACAGGTCATGCACCAAGAGATCTCCCCAGTTAAGGCTATTATACAGTGTTTGCCCTGATTTGAAAATCCAGCCTTAAGCCACAAAAAATTCTTATTTACAACAGTGGATGGCTTTTTTGTCTCATTTTTTGGTAAATATAACTAGAGGCCAAATGTTATAAGATTCCTAAGTATTATTGAGTTAAATGGAGAACGGTTAAGTTTTTAACTCTCCATAGCATAGAAAATGCATAAATATTTTAGCTCTGTCTAGGGAGTTCCATTGGTAAGGCACAAAAAGGTTTCCAAAAGTAACTGCCATATTCTGAGTTTGAGATTAAAATGAACTGGTTTTTGACTGCTTCTCTGGGGGTATAGATAATTGTATAGACACACTTAGGACACTGTAGCACTTTGATTTTTCCTTTCTGCCTCCAAATAATATCAAGTCCCAGGCCAAAAGGTATAAATGTTTTGAGGAGTCAAATTTGGGAGTTTGGTAAGGATGCTATGATTTTAGGTACTCTCTTTCATGCTCCATTCCCCCAAAGAGGTTTCTTCTCAGGAGGTTGACTAGAGGTTCCCATAAGGTACAAGACTCTGAGATCCTTTTTGTCTTTTACAAAACACAGAGACTTGACTGAGTCATCTTAAACAATTCAGACTTTTTAATTATTCCTGGTTGAAATCCTTTTGACTTATTTATCCAATGGAGAAAAAACTTCTACCCTTGTTCACACTTAGTTATTACTTTTGATTTCTTAAATCAATTGAGATATGTCCTCATTTGATCAATATATTGAAATTAAATGTGGCTGAGTAATTTATTGACTGAATCAAATTCCATCCCCTTTCCCCTCTGCCCTGACATATGAACAATTGTGAAAATCTCACACAATTGCAGGGATTAATCAGTCTATGCTCTATCAATAATCTCCACAGTATTTTCTTTACAAAATGCTAAATAATTAGTCATCCTCCAGTGAAAGTGAATCTACTTTTTCTTGCATCAGACCATTCTATTTTTATATAGTTCTTTTAGGACACTGTTCCTCATTTTTAACCCCGATCTGCCTCCTTATGACATGACTTTTACCCTTTGCTCCCAGCTCTGTAGTCTGGGTCAGAAACATTACAAATCAAATTTTCTTTTCACATGGCAGTTTTCCAAATATACAAAAAAATTTAGTTGCTTTAGCCTATCCTCATATATCATGAATTTGAAACTCCTTACCTTTCTGTTGTTCTTCTTTGAACATTCATCAATCCATCAATAACCTTCCTAAAATGTGATGCATGGGGGATCCCAACATAAAAAGCAAATAGAATAATTATGTATTCAAGGATATTGTTTCTGAGACTTATTCCTTATTGCTATCACAAAGGAAGTAGGGTAGAAATTGAGCTGTTTTTCTGATTCCCAATCTGAATCAATAATTTTTTTAATGCTTTAATGTTTCTTATGTACCAGGTACTATATCGAATACCAGGGATTAAAAAAAGTTACATAAAAACAACATCTACAATGTATACAGAGTAGATAAGACTTAACCTTAAAGGGGAAGCCATTACTAGTTTCAAGATAATAGAAAAGTCCTCCTACAGAAGGTAGAATTTCCATATGTGATCAATATTTGAATTTCTTTTGCTTAACTATATTTATTTATTGTGAAGGAGGGATTGTGTTAGGGAGAAGAAAGGAGAAGAGTTGTGATGAGGAAAGGCAACAAGAATTTATTAAGCATTTACTATGTGCTAGGCATTATGCTAAATATTGGGGATATAAATACAAGCAAAAACAAAAGTTCTTGCTTTCGAGGCACTTACATTATAAGAAGATAATACACAAAAATAAAGCTACAAAGATCATAAGGTAGAAGTGGAAAGTACCCTAGATCCTAATCTGGAAAATCAGAAACAAAGCCAGGAAGGCTCTCTTGGACCTCTTTCTAAAATGAAGGCACTGCAAAATGTTTGTGGCAGCTCTTTTTGTAGTGGCTAGAAACTGGAAGTTGAATGGATGTCCATCAATTGGAGAATGGTTGAGTAAATTGTGGTATATGTAGGTTATGGAATATTATTGCTCTGTAAGAAATGACCAGCAGGAGGAATACAGAGAGGCTTGGAGAGACTTACATCAACTGATGCTGAGTGAAATGAGCAGAACCAGATTATACACTTCAACAACAATACTGAATAAGGATGTATTCTGGTGGAAGTGGCTATCTTCGACAAAGATAAGATCTAATTCAGATCCAATTGATCAATGATGGACAGAATCAGCTATATCCAGAGAAAGAACACTGGGAAATGAGTGTAAACTGTTTGCATTGTTGTTTTTCCTCCCAGGTTATTTTTACCTTCTGAATCCAATTCTTCCTGTGCAACAAGAAATATTGCATCTAGGATATACTATAATATATTTTATAATGTATGGGACTGCTTGCCATCTAGGGGAGGGGGTGGAGGGAAGGAGGGGAAAATTGCGAACAGAAGTGAGTGCAAGGGATAATGTTGTAAAAAATTACCCATTCATATGTACTGTCAAAAAAAAGTTATAATTATAATTTTAAAAAAATTAAAAAATAAATAAAATGAAGGCACTGAAGGAAACATACTGGTGAGAGAAGGGTTGCTAAAATGATGAGGGCATGCTCCAGGATGAGGAGGTTCCATGCTCTGAGGCATGTTCCAGAGTGATGGGGTAAGTAATAAGTAACAGAAAAAAGTAGAGATTAATAGAATATACATTATGAAAGCAGGGAGTAATTCTAAGTTCACCTTACCTTGAATATAGTTGATAAGCATAAAACTTTCTAGATCACAGGAAAAAAATATGTCAGATGCCAGAAAAAGATAGCTTATATACCAATCATGCCAAATTTTTTTAAAATTATAAATGAGAAATCAGAGAAAATATAGGGATATGGTATATCAACAAAAATGCTTGCAACTAAGGATCACATATGACTTGATATATACAGGTCTGAAAAATGAAACAAAGAAGAAACAAAAGAATTGCAAAAGTTAGATATGAAAGGAAGAAAGGTCAAGTGCCTGTGATTTGACAGAACTGGGAGGGAAGGAAGAAAATAAGAGATTAGAGTTGTTCAAAGCAAAATAAATTTGAGTATAATGAATGCTGATTTTTTTTTCTTTCTTAAAATAAAGAAGAAACATTTTAACAAGATTTGATGGAGAGAGAAAATCAACAACCATAACGATGCATGTTAATTGAATGATCTCATAAATAAAATTGAAGAGGGTAACAGAATGGATTAAATAGCAAAACCCAAAATAATTAGTTACACATAAGAGTCCTAGTGGAAACATAAATATTCATACATAACTCAAATGAGGAGATGATTTTGAATTTGCTTTAGCTGAATTTTTAAAAAATGTCTATCATAATATCAGATAACTATAAAAATAAAGTCAAATGTATACATATATTGTATTTAATTTATATTTTAACATATTTAACATGTATTGGTCAACCTGCCATCTGGGGTGGGGGGGAGGAGGGGAAAAATTAGAACAAAAGTTTTGGCAATTGTCAATGTTGTAAAATTATCCATGCATATATCTGGTAAATAAAAACTATTAAAAATAAAAATAAAGTCAAGACATATTTGAAAACTATGGTATGCTTTAAAACATGGATAATTCAATATTAATGAAAGACCAATACATAGATAGTTAGATATAAACATTTAGATAGAAAACATCAATTGCTCATTCAATAAACTTTAACACCTATATGTGCCAGATATTGTGCTAAGTAATGGAGCTTCAAAAAGGAGCAAAAAGACAATCTCTGATGTCAAAGAGCTAATAATCTAATGACAGCATGTTTGTTTGTAATATGACAATCTGCCATTATAAAAATTATAATATAATAGGCCACATACAATTAATAAACACATAAAACATCTTTAATATAGCATAATACAAATTACAATCAATAAATGAAATGTGAACAAAAGACATTTAGATGAAAATTTAAAAAGTGTTACATTATAGAGTTAATGGATTTGAAAACAGATCAGAGAGAAAACTATATCAAAGAAAATGTTGATGATAACACTTTTTTTCTGGAAAAAGTCATTAGAGAAAACTGTATATCTCTTAAATTCTTATAACAATAAAAATTAATTAATACTAATTCTGTGTAGCTCTGAAAATCTACAAAACTGACAATTTTATGATTCTCAAATAAGCAATAAAAGAAGACATTTTGAAAGTCAAAGGAGAGACAAAATGTTAAACAAGAGCTTTTAAAAATATATAAAACTGAGATAAAATGATAAAAATTGATAATATTAATTTGATCAAAAATAAATATAAGATCAAATTAAGATTGAAAATGAAAAAAGAGAAGGGTTATTTTGTAAATTATAGGAATCTAATATAATCTGATAGGCAAAAAAAATGAAAGCTTGAAAGAAAGGCATGACGACTCTAAAATATAAAATCTATAAATTTAGAAGTATAAAATAGAAATCAAAACAAATAAATTTCAGGAAATAACATTAATCAATTTTTTTAAGTGCCAAAAAAAAAAAAAAAGAAAAAGAAAAATCCTGTTCTAATCTTAATAGATTAGAAAATCCTATCAAGCAAAACAAATAATATCTATGGTAAAAGTGGGAAAAAAAATTGAGAATCATCCAAATGTAACAATTTTCAGATAAGTAGCCAGGACTTTACAACTCATTGGAGCAAATATTTTATATGACAGCTGAGGATTATCATTTCCCCCCCCCCATTTTTATGTAAAGAGAAGATGGAAGGTTGGGAGAACATATTTTTTGCCTCCAGAGAGAGTCTGATTGGGAGCTATGGCAATAGAGATAGGCCAAGAAGTACAGAAACAGAATGGATTTGAGAGCCACTAGGAGTGTTACCAATGGTTACTGTTATTATCCTCTACAGAAAGAATAGAACCAGCTAGAACTGCAGAAAAGTTCAAATGGCTGTCAAACTTCTTCCCAATATTGCAAAGCCTAGTGGCTGAGAAGCATTTCCCTTCTCTTTTCCTCTCCCCACCCCTTCTTCACCCTTTAAGATACTTATTTATGTTGGTCTTTCAATATTACAATGATTTTTTTTTCCAAAGAAGCTTAAGTGACTTGTCAAATGTCACATAGAAACTTGATTAAATTTTTAAGCTCCTTTGAATTTACATCTGGTGGCATTTCCTCTGCGTCATGTTGGCTCATAGGATCCTGTTTCTGCTTATGCCTTCTATGTGGTTTCCCGGAGGAGAAATCACTGTGGAAGGCTTGGAAGAAGTGAAATGTTAGATAAATGTTGGTTAGTGGGATAATACCTAAATTACACACCACATCTTCAGTCGTGAAAGATTCGTTTTCATCAGCACAATTCAGTAATGCAATCCCTACTTGGAGTGAATGCACCAATGTGCTGTTTATGTACTTCTGAAGTACTCCAGCTTGCTGTAATCATGTCAATTGGTTTGATCTGTGCAAGTCAAGAACTCCAAAGACGTGAACAGAATGCACTAATTTCAGAAAGGGAATAAAATTCTACTGATGTCTCATTCTGAAGCACAAGTCACCCCCAACTCAGTATAAACTTAGTGGTTGCCAATCAAATGAGAGTGTGAAGGAATCAATTAGTCCAGTGGGGACTCGGTTTCATAGAACAAGCAACAGGAACTCTTCTTGACTTGGAAAGTCAAAATAATCAAGAACATATCATCTCTCTAAAATAGCATGCACAGCTTATTTTCAGAAGGTTTTTCAAAAGCAGTCATCTAGATGCTACCTTCCCATGCTTTTTACAGTTGAAGAAACTAAGGTCAAGTTGGGGAAACTGAGATCCAAGTTCATATAGGTAATAAGAAGCATAGCCAGGATTTGAGCCCAAGACTTTTAAGTATTTGTTGCACATTCATTTTTACTAAGTGATGTTTTTTCAATAGGTTGCCAGGATAAAAGGCAGTTATTTCTGTCCCAGAAAGTATAGATCACATTGTTCTGAAAGTTTATTCTTTTTTCCCTATTAAAGATAGATTTTAATTTTTCCAAATACATGCAAAAATAGTTTTCAAAATTCACTTTTCCAAAACCTTATCTTCCAATTTTTTTTCCCTATCTCCCCTCTCTCCAAAACAGCAAGCAATCCCCTTTAGATTAAACATGTGCAATTTTTGAAGTATATTCTTTAGAGAATACCCATAGAGTAGCTGGGCATGATGATAAGGAATAATGATAATAATGGTGTAGATAACAATGATAATAATTAACATAACGGTTATTATATGCTAGACACTGTGTTAAACTCTTTACAATTTTATCCTCACAGAAGCACCGGGACATAGGCACTATTATCATCCCCATTTACAGATGAGGAAACTGAGGCAAGCAAATATTAAGTGGCTTGTCCAGGGTTATACAGCTAGTAAATGTTTCATGATGCATTTGAACTCAGGTTTTCCTGCCTCCAAGTCCAAGCTATCTGAACTGCACTATCTAGGTTTCCCTAGTGTTTTAAGTGCTGCCTTCTGAGTCAGAATAGCTCAATTCAAATATGATCTCTGAATATCTACAGAACAAGACATTGATCCTTTTAGTGTCAAAGGCACTAAAGCCTTTGCTTTAGTTGCAGAGCAATTGGTAAAAAGTTTCCTTCCCAGTAATTTCTTAGCCCAAAGAAATTATAGATCTAGTTAAAAAATGTTTTTTCAAAGTAAAAATAAATTAATAATGACTCACATACAATGACAGAAATAATCTAGACAAAATTTTTTTAAAATCAAAAGCCATTGAAATCAAGTATTAAGATCTTGAAAAATACCTTAACTTTTCCTTCCATAAGGGAAAAGTTCCTTTTATTCTCTGGGTCCTCAGTTTCCTCAGATTACAAGACAATGGGGGACAGAGCAATAAGTTTTGGAATTAGAGGGCCTGAATTGAAGTCAAGGATCTGCCATAGTGAAAGTACTTAAGTGACTTAGAAAAGTGACTTAAACTTTATAAACCCAGTTTCTTGTCTATAAAATGAGGGGATTAGATGAGTAACCTTTTAGGTCTGCTTCAATTCCAAAAGTATGAGCTGTTTTAATGTAAGGATTCGGTTCCTGCAAAACAAGAGAAGGGAATTGTAAGGGCCCTTTAAATGGGAGGCGCCACAGTGCAACAGGAGATTGAGGCCTGGAAATATTCATATTAGGACTGCCCTGTGGGTGGGATCTTGGCCATACTGAGATAGCTTTGTAATGGGTGACGGCTCTCTCGTTGATTGGCTGTGTGTGTGACCTCACAGGCCCTTTATAAGCCCACTACGGACAGCAGTCACTCTCTTTAACCTGGCTCCCTAGCCTGGGGTAGCCAAGTGGATGGATAGCCGAGAGGTAAGGAGTTTGGTGGTGAACACGTGGGTCTTCTGACCAGGTGTTCACTAGAGAACCAACAAGTCAGGGCATCAAGTCAGGGCATTATGTGAGTAGGTATAATAAAGGCTTTTAAGATTACACATGGCTATTCTTGAGCATGCTACTGGTTATTAAATTATAGATTCAAGAGATCATGGCCAGAGACCTTTGAAGGCCTCAAAAGAGGCAAGCCGGGTAGAGTTGACACTGCAAAGGTCAGTGGTCAAAGGTACTCTGTTGGGCATAGGGAAGACTAGTAATTGTAACTGCCAGGAGGGCATGTTACAAATGGTGCCCCACGTTGGGCGCCAAAATGCTGGAACTTTGTCTTCCCAGAAATCAGCTGGAGTCAGGATCACTAAATGTCTTTATTCTTGATCTTTTATGGTTAAGGTCAGGGGGTTAGACCTAGCAAGCTCACACACCTTCCTCCCTCAAATGCCCAGAGAGACTGAGTCAGCTTCTGCCTCTCAATTCCTCTTCCTGCTCCTACTCCTCCCACACACCTCACTTCCCCCTCTTTGTCCCACCAATCAAGTCAGCACAGAACAGCTGGGGAGGGACAACCTTCAAACAAGTTAAAAGGGAACTGTCCAATTGGCAATTAGTCTCACGTGCTTCATTATCCAAGTATATTGCTCAGTTCTAGTCCTTTACATTTTAAGCTCTTTAAATTTATAAGAAAAATATAAATCTGGACCCAGGATATGACAGGATGTCAGAATTAGAAGGGAACTCAATAGCCATTTATACTTTATATTCATGTTTTACCTGAAAAGAAGTCCCCTTAAAATGGACCCAAGAAGCAGCTAGTCTATGCTTGAAGAATACTAATTAAGGGGAGTCCACTCTGATCTTGGCAACCCATTGCCTTTTAGATACCTTTAATACATATTTAGAAGCAATGAGAAGAAGTTGGACAAAGAAAGACATCAGCTAAACATTAGGAAATGTTTTCTATTAATTTACATCGATTCTTTTTCAGGTATGAGTTTGGATTCAGTTGCCAATTAATGTCCCTTCCAACTTGGAGATCCTATAATATTTTAATTTACATATATATATTAATTATCATTAATTATCATGTTATATTTAAGTTGTTACATGAAATTATAGTGTCCATTATGTCATACCATGCTGATGTACTATATTGTGATGTTACACATATGTATGTAATATGTGGTTTATTATACTACATATTTTTAATTATATATATTAATATATTAAATATAATCAACATGTTGATTTATAATAAACTTAATATATTCATGTTGATCTCACTATATTGTATATGATATGTAATGGTATCATGTGACTGATATGATAGTTTCTTCCCTACTGCCTTCAAAGTCACCCACTAAGCTTTAAAAATAAAAAATAACAAAATAAGAAATAAAACTAAAACTAAAACTTCTCTAGACTCAATATTCCACTCACCTCAAGCTGTCATTCCATTTTATCCTCTCTTTTTTTTAACCCAAACATTTTTGAGTATGTGATGCAATTGGGATTAAGTGATTTGTTCACAGTCACACAGTTTGACAAAATTAAGGGTTAAGTATCTGAGGTTGAATTTGATTTCAGGTGCTCCTGACTCCAGGGACTGTGCTCTATCCACTGCACCATCTAGCTGCCCTTAACCTAGATTTCTTAAAAAATTTGTCTATATTTGTTGCCTGCAGTTTCTATTCTCCCCCTTGCTCCTTAGCCCTTATAACCCACCTTTCAATCTCATCTGAAATTGCTCTGTCTCCAAGTTACTAGTAATCCCTTAATTGCCAAATCTGATAGCCTATTCTGACTGAGTCATTGATTTATCTGTTGCATTTTACATTACTGACTTCCCTAGCCTCCTGGATCCTTTCTCTCTAGGTTTTTAATAACACTGTTCCCTTCAGGTTCACTACCTATTTGTCCCTCCGCTCCTTTTCCATATCTGTTTCATCCTTGACATCACACCCACGAATTGTAGGTACTCCCTAAAATTTTATCCTGGACTCATTTTTGTTGCAGATGTTTACTCTTCTCTCTGTATGTCTCTCTGTTTCTTTATCTCTTTGTTTGTCTGTCTGTCTGTCTGTCTGTCTGTCTCTCTCTCTCTCTCTCTCTCTGTCTATCCTTCTGTCTCTCTCTGTGTGTCTCTTTGTGTCTCTGGGCCTGTCTCTGTCTCTCATCTCTCTCTTCGTATCTCTGACTCTGAATATCTCTCTTTTTTTCTCTTTGTCTCTATCTCTGCCTCTGTCTCCAATTTCTCTCCTCCTTTTCCTTTCCTCCTCCTCTCTTAATCACTTTCCATGTATTTTTGTAATATATGTGCATATGATTCACAAATATTTATATAGGGCACTAAGTAGGACAGTGGATAGACCATTGGGGCAGGAACCAAAAAGACCTCAATCCAAATCCAACCTTACACATTTATTATCTGTGTGATCCTGAGCAAGTCATTTAGCTCTGTTTGCCTCAGTTTCCTCACCTGTAAAATAAGCCAGAGAAGGAAATAGCAAACAACTCCAATATCTTTGCCAAGAAGATTCCAAATCAGATAATGAAGGGTAGGTAGGACATGACTACATGTCCTACAACAATAACAGATCTGACCCTTTGACTCTGGTACTCAGCATAGTATAAGTGCTTTCTTATTGCTTCCAGAAGCAAATAAAAACTCCTCTATTTAGCTTTTTTTTTTTTTTTTTTTTTTTTTGAGGCTGGGGTTAAGTGACTTGCCCAGGGTCACACAGTTAGGAAGTGTTAAGTGTCTGAGACAAGATTTGAACTCGGGTCCTCCTGAATTCAAGGTTGGTGCTCTATCCACTGCACCACCTAGCTGCCCCTATTTAGCTTTTAAAATCCTAATCAATATGCCTATATTCTGAATTTTTTCAGACTTGCATCCCTTCTGTATTCCTTAATCCAACTAAACTTATCTTCTCTCTGTTCCTCAACTTTGTCATTCAATGTCCATTTCTGTGCCCTTCCAATCATACCTGGACTGTACTCTCTCCTGACTTCTTCTCCATAAAACTCCTCTCTCCCTGCACTAACCTCTTCAGGAATTCCAACTGATAACACCCTCCTTTCCAAAATTAAGTTGCATTTGACTACATAACTATTTTGTATATATTCACTTTATATTTGTGTCGCATATGTAAGACACAATGTATTTGCTTTCTCCTACATCACAATGTAATATCACTGGGGGGAAGAGGAGTTCTTTCCTTTTTTTGTATTATCTGTAGCACCAATTGTCTAGCACAGTTCTTGACACACTTCTTGCAGGTACGTAACAAACATAATTCTTGATTGTCGTTGATATGAATAATACCTGGCGTTCCCATCTGCATCCTTTGGATGAGATCACAGATGTATCGGCTATTGGAAAAGCTAAGGTCAACAATGTAAGATAGAGGAAGTGATTCCTTAAAGAAATAGCTGCTTTTGAGAGATCTCTGCTAATGTGCATTTGGCAAAAGATCCCTCTTCTAAGCCTTAGTTTATTTTTCTGCTGTCAGAAAAAGAAGGTATTGAAACAAAATGTACCATGAACTCTGGGTCTGTCTCTGTTAAAGTCAGAGTCCAACACCCCAAGGGCACCCATTCGAGGGAGACTTATCTCATCTGCTTTGGCATTTAATAAATCCATGGAGGGTTTTTTTCCTACTTTTTAGAAAAAATATACTTGTGTGAGGATTCAATGTTCATGCGTTAACAAGACTTTGCCATCCCCCCTGCTGCCCGCTTCGCGCAGAGAGAACCATGTGTCATCCTAGGAAGGCTGCAATGAACGGCATGAGCAGTCAAAATATTTACATATTCTTCTATGAGATATTTCATAGAAAGATTTAACAGGCATAAGTATGCCATGACAAGCATGTTCACTTATCTGAAGAAAAATATTTTGAGTTAATTTCTTGGCTTTGAGAAAAGAGCTCGTGAAGTGACATCCTCATTTATGGAATGCAGTGATGTCATCTGCTAGCCTCTCATAGGAAGGTCAAACTGATACCAGCTATTTCTTTTGGGGCCTAAAAAAAGAATATTCATACTCTGAAGTTATGTCACTCCCATTAGTAATATTCATAAAGTCAAACCCAGCAGAGACTTTTTAGTGACAAGAGACAGAAAGTTATGCAAAAATGTACTTATGTTTATGAATAATTTGCCATAGAAATAGGAAGAACCCAAACTACCAAATGCTCGAGAACATTTAAAATTTAAAACTGAGATTTCAAATACCTCCAGATGGAGGCAGCTGTGGTACTATATGAGAAATAATGGTTTTTAATTCAGAAAGCATAGATTCCAAATTTTAATTCAGCTTAAGGATAAAATTTCCTATATACTACAACTATCCAACAACAGAATGGACTGTTTTGAAAGGTTGTGTGATTCCACTCTTTGGAAGTCTTCATGCAGAGGCTGGATAATCACTTAGCAAGTGTGTCATAGTGGGAATTATTCCTTCTTATATGGGTTAGATTAGGTGACTCTTAGCATCTTTTCCAAATCTCAAATTCTATGATTCTGTGAATATCAGATCTGTTATTTATCATCCAGGAAAGATGAAATTATTCAAGTTCTCTGGGCTTGATTACATTAAGTGATTAAAATAATAGAACCATAGATCTAGAACTGGAAGGAATCATAGGCAGTCTAGTCTAGATCCATCATTTTACAGGTGAGGAAAGTAGGGCGAACAAATTTATTGACACCATCTAATGTCAGACTAGAAAGAAGTATCAGAGATAGGATTTGAACCTCTGACTTCAGAACTGATATTCTTACTATTGTATTCTGATTCTTTATGATCCCATTTGAGCTTTTCTTGGCAAAGATACTGAAACAATTTGTCATTTCCTTCTCCTACTCATTTTACAGATGAAGAAACTAAGGCAAATAGGGTTAAATGCTGAAGCTATATACCCAACATAGAAAAACCTCTACTGTAACATTACTGAAAAGGGATGACCTAGTCTTTGCTCAGATTTTCATGGGTAGGAAATCTACTTCCTTCTATTATAACCCATTCCATTGTTGGACTTTTCTAATTTTTCAGAATTATTTTCCTTTAACTGAGTCAAACTAGTTCTAACCTCAAGAAACCAAGCAGAAAACTATAATTCTTTATTCTCTTCTCAAGATTTTGAACTCAATTAGTCAACAATGCTCCAAACTCAGCCTGTTCCCTTCATATCTCCTTCTCCTTCCTATCTGCCACATATCTAAAAAAGAAAAGTAAATTCAACCATATCCTTCTCTTTTCCATTCAGGCTTTGCTTGTCATTCAACAATCAAAATGAAGGTAGAACCTTCTCACAGAAATCCACATGAAGCTGGACACAAAGTTAAAAATCCCGTGAAAACTTCTGATGCCCGTGTGCACACATGTGTACAATGACATGTTTAAAGAATATTCTATGATAAAAATACTGGCCTCTTGTTATTGTTTAATTGTTTATCAGTCACATCTGGCTCCTTCTAACCTTGTGCAGGGTTTTCTTAGCAAAGACACTGCCATCTCCTCCATCTCAATTTACAGCTGAAAAAACTGAGACAAATAGGGTTCAATGATTTGCCTGGAGTCATACAGCTAGTAAGTGTCTGAGGCCAGATTTTAATTCAAAAAGATAAGTCTTTCTTACTCTAGGACAAATACTCTATCCACTGTATCACTCAATGGTCTAATACTTTTCTTTTTTTTAATGATAAAATCACTTAGGAACAGCTGCTGTCTTTTAGAGAATATAATCACAGAAGCAAAGAGAAAGCAAGGTAGCAACATCTATCTTTCTGCTATTTTCTCTTTATTGTATTTGGGGCTTAGAAAGCTAGCTGTACTTCTAGAGGAAGCTATCTCTTAATTAACTCAGTACTCGGAACACAACCTTGACTTTTCCACATTGACTTAACAATTTGAATAGAACATTCCTAAGCCAGAGATGAAAAGAACTCCAGAGTCTGGGGACCACATTCTAAACCAAATTCTAGAGCCTTTCTGATGCCTTGTACTCCACTTCCACTTTTTACTTTTCCTCAACTAGAAGAGAGAGAACAAGGTACATCATGAAATTATTCCAAGACCAATTATGCCCAAAAAGTTATCAAACTGTGCATACCCTTTGATCCAGCATTGCTGTTATTGGGATTATATCCCAAAGAAATATTAAAGAGGGGAAAGGGACCTGTATGTGCCAAAATGTTTGTGGCAGCCCTTTTTGTAGTGTCTAGAAACTGGAAGATGAATGGATGTCCATCAATTGGAGAATGGTTGGGTAAATTATGGTATATGAAGGTTATGGAATATTATTGCTCTGTAAGAAATGACCAGCAGGAGGAATACAGAGAGGCTTGGAGAGACTTACATCAACTGATGCTGAGTGAAATGAGCAGAACCAGAAGATCACTGTACACTTCAACAACAATGCTGTATGAGGATGTATTCTGATGGAAGTGGAAATCTTCAACATGAAGAAGATCCAACTCACTTCCAGTTGATCAATGATGGACAGAAACAACTACACCCAGAGAAGGAACACTGGGAATTGAATGTAAACTGTTAGCACTACTGTCTATGTACCCAGGTTACTTATACCTTTGGAATCCAATACTTAACGTGTAACAAGAAAATTGGATTTACACACGTATATTGTATCTAGGTTATACTGTAACACATGTAAAATGTAAGGGATTGCCTATCATCTAGGAGAGGGAGTAGAGGGAGGGAGGGGAAAATTTGGAAAAATGAATACAAGGGATAATGTTATAAAAAATTATTCATGCATATATATTGTCAAAAATTTATAATTATAAAATTAATAAAAAAAAAAGAAATTATTCCAAGACCATCTGATTTCTAGGAAGAGGATGGCATATTCTACTTTGGAGAGAGTCTCAAAACCCAAATCAATAAGAAGTCATCTTTTCTTATTCTTGAGGTGCTCAACTACCATAAGGGTTTTTAATATAAGGTACATGAACTTTTTGTAAAAAAATATTATGATGTTGGTACGTTGGTTGTTGTCCTTTGTTTTCTAAGATGACCAGAATGACATCACTATGTTGAGTCTAGTTACAGTGTGTCTGATGTTGGCTGATGGGACCTATACAGTCTCAAAATGCTCTGCCACAGGTCAGACACAAGTAGTCCCTACGAACATTTGGGGTGGCTTCTCTAATTTTGTATGTTTCGTGTTTCCTTTGGACTAATTCAATTCTGCTTTGATCATAGAGCACAGCACTTTCTCCCATAAAGGCACGCCATATTCGGTAATCCTATGCCAATATCTCCCATGTTATACAACCAATTCTAAAGACACCCTAAAAGTGTCCTTGTATCACTTTTTCTGACTACCTTGTGAGTACTTGTCCTTTGTGAGTTCTTTGTAAAGTAATTTCTTTGGCAAATGTATATTTAGCATCAGAACAATGTGGCCAACACAACAGAGTTGTGCTCTCTACAGTAGAGTTGGAATGCTTGGCTGTTTAGTTCAAGAAAGGAACTGTGTCTGAGATCTTATGCTGCTGGGTGATCTTCAGAATCTCCTTAAGACAATTAAAATGGAAGTATTCCAATTTCCTGGCATGGCACTGGTAGATTGTCCAGGTATCATAGGCACATAACAATGAGGTCACCAGAATGGCTCTGTAGACCTTCAGTTTGGTAATCAGCCTAGTACCTCCCTTCTCCCACACTTACTTTTGGAACCTCCTAACTAGCTCTGACCATGCATGTGTCAATCTCATTATCAAGGTGGACATCCCTGGAAAACAGACTGCAAGGTAAGTGAATTTATCCACACCATTAACAACTTCACAATTTATTGTAACCCACATTATGTAAGCTACATAGGGATAATATGATGGCTGATGGAGGACCTGTGTTCTCTTGGTATTATTTGTTAGGCTCAAATTAGCACAAGCAACAGAGAATCGATCCATACTTTGTTTTTATTGGAATTGTTTTCCTTTGAGATCCTATGTTTTGTTTTATACATTTAAAATAATTATAGAGATATAGGATTAAGTGAGATTTCCTCATTTTTTTAAAGCAAAAGAGATAACATATACCACAAATGCTGATACTATTCTCTTCTATACTATTTTTTCACCAGGATCCATGCAGAGATAACAAAAGATTTGGGCTACATTCATTCATTCAACAAGTATTTATTAATCACCTCTTATGCTCTAGATGCTCTACTTAGGGTTAATGATACAAAGACCAAAATGAAACCAGCTCTGCTCTTAAGGATCTTTCATTTTATTATGAGAAAACAATTTGTAAGATATAAATTCATGTAAAATGCATACAAGCTTGGTAAAAAAAAATCCCTATTGCTTAGGATTGTTTGCTTTGGATGTATGAGCCCCTAAATTCTAGCATCATTCATTCAAAAGACTTAGAGTTTGAATGGACCTTAGAATTTGGCATCCAATTTCCTCGTGTGATTGATAAAGAAACCGAGATGACACAGGTTGAAAATTACAGAGCCAGATCCAAACAAGATCCTTTAATAGTAAATCAAGTGATCTTCCCACCATATACATAATTTGCTCTGTGCAGAGGGCTGGACTCTGAAAACTCCTTAAGGAAAGGACAGAGCCATTTTTCATCTTTGTGCTTCCTAGCCCTACTTACCCCAGTACCTGCCATATAGAAGATGTTTAAATCATGTAAGTGGAATTTGTTGAATTATTGGCAGAAGAAAATAAAGTAAATCCATATGATAAAAGAAGCTAGTTTAGGACAATAAAGCATACAAATGTATAATAGAGCCAGAAACAGGAAAAAATGCTTATCCAGTGATGCTGATCTTTTCTTTCCAAAAGCACTTGTTGCAATGTTGGAATCCTCCATATGATTCTCAGCAATACTTTGTCTCTCATTTCTACCTGGATTTGGAGGCTTCCCATCTGCCAGTGTCCATCACAATACTGAGTATCTAAAACTGTGTGTCCAATGCTGATGTTGGGCTACAAAGAATTGAGAAACACAGTCCCAGCCTTTGAATAGGTTTTTACGGTTTTGGTAACCTTTGAGTTGAAGGCAAAACTTTGGTCTGGATTAGAGTAAACTTCTTTCTTTGTCCCTCTATAGAAATGAGAAATTGTGCACAAAGCTCAAATTCATTACTTTTTCAAAAAGAACCATACAAGGAATATTGCAAGAAACTAACCCCAAAAGTAAAAGGTGTTAGACAATTAATCTCAATTAATCAAAAAAAGGCAATTCAGAGAGTTAGGGGGGAAAAAAACTCAGATTCCAATAGGGAAAAAAAAAGATTCAACATCTGTCTATAATTCCTATTGTACAATTCCCCTAAATCCTGTATAATGACAGGAATTCCCCATTTTTCAGAACATAAGTTACTGAACTTGTTGAGTGTTCATTTCTCCTGAGACTTTTTTGAGGAAAGTGTAAAAAGAAATAAGTATAGTATGTAAAAACATAGGAAAATCATTCTAACTCCATCCCCATTCCTCAAACTTTCTAAATCACTCAACGAATGAACTAAAATTACTCAATGAATACTGGAATATTTTTGCAATATTTCAAATTACTCAATAAATTACTGCAACAAATTACTGACACATAAAATTCCCAATAGAAGATTTGGTGAAAGAAGCTCCAGTCCTGGGCACATGCATGCACATATGATGAGCCTGCTTCTGAATGTTCCTGATGGTATGGTACAGAGTAGATGGACTTTTCTGCAAAACATGAAAAGCTATTTTATCTTCTAACTATATGGTGAAGTAGAGGTCTTTGGGTTGTCTACTGAGCCCAGATTGAGTTTGCAAAAAATATATCACTCGGCTTAAATTGTTCTCTTTTCTGGTGATGATAAAGGCAAAGATTGTTCTGTCAATAGAAAGGTATGGGTTGTGGCTTATCTTCCCTACCTCAATTAACGTGTTACCATGAACATGGTGAGACTGTTGTTTTGTTCCATTTCATTGTGTCTTTTTTCCACTCTTAGGTAATGAGGCATTCATTAGAGACAGAACAGATCTTATGTCCTATGAAAAGTCAAAAGTGCCACTAGCTAGAGCAGGAGTTCTCAAACTACCGCCCGTGGGCCAGATGTGGCCGCTGAGGACGTTTATGTGGCCCGACGGTTATGGCAAATGGGCTGAAGGGTGGAGACAGAGTGTGAGGTTTTGTTTTTATTATAGTCCGGCCCTCCAGAAGTCTGAGGGACAGTGAGCTGGCCCCCCAATTAAAAAGTTTGAAGACCACTGAGCTAGAGCAATAAAAACTAGAGTTTGCTGGCAGCCAAACTTGGTATACCCAAAAAGCTCTGAGAAGCAATCTATTTGGCCCTGGCTATATTAGCTCAGTGATGAGAATCTGTATTTTACAGGTATAGGAGTGACTCTGTGCAATGATTATTCCTTATTCTTTTTTTTTTTTTTTTTTTTTTTTGAGGCTGGGGTCAAGTGACTTGCCCAGGGTCACACAGCTAGGAAGTGTTAAGTGTCTGAGACCACATTTGAACTCGAGTCCTCCTGAATTCAGGGCTGGTGCTCTATCCACTGCACCACCTAGCTGCCCCGATTATATCTTATTAAAAGTTAATTTTGGAGGGTCAATACTTTCTGGCAACTACTTTAAGTTTGAGCCCATTCTCCTTAAGGGTTGGGTATCAAAGGGAGCATTATGTCCATGGTTTGATAGAAAAATGTTTTTATGCTTTCCTTATTGCTGTATCTTTTCAGTAAATAGTCCTTTATCAATAAAATATGTCAACATAATTAACCAAATTGGCTAAATCATAATCTGAATATCAATCACTAAGTCAATCAATGAGAAATAGAAGATACTAATTCTAATTGGTGATTGATATGAGAGGAACACACCAGAATGAGGGTATGAGATGAAGTATTAAAGAGCTTCACTGTCCCTAAGACATTATCTTTAGAATCTTGTGAAAGTGCCATTAAGCAGCTACCCTCTAGGAAATGAGCTGGCCAGGACTGGTACAAGTTGGGAAGAAGATATCCAAAGGTTATTTGGTTAAAGTATGCAAATGAAATGAGGTAAAAGGATGTACTTGGAAGTATTTTGGACACCCACTAGTCAAAAGTTAGGAAAGACCAGAATTGAGGTCTAGGAGCAACCTAGGTAGGCTATCAGCCTGTCCATCTCAGTTGCCAATTAAGAGACTCTTCATGATTTCAGAATGTGGGCCTGAGTGGATTAACAAGTCTTGGTAACTTTATTAAATGTGGGGGAGTGAGGGGTTGAGTGATTTTTTAAAAGAATTTTCTCTGAACATTATTATTTTATTGAAACTTTGCATATTATAATTAAGTTTCCCCAAAAAGTAGTCATCATTTCCCTCATTTTTCTCATAAACATATACATGCACATGCATAGACACATACTTATTACAAAGAATTTTTACATTGTATCCTCAAACTTCTTTTCAAATTTTCAAGTGTTCATTTAGTAGACCACGATAATAACTCATGGTTATATAGTACATTAATGTTTTCAAAACATTCTCCTCATAATCATCCTGTTAAGTAGTAATTATTGCTGTTATTCTTCTTCTCATTGTTAGTTTATCAAAAACTATGATTTCACAGCATCTTCCATGCATATTGGCATTTTCTGAGTTGTCTTGGGGAGGGGGGATGTAAAGTTTAGTGACTTGCTCTTGGTCAAACACCCAGTAGGCATCAAAAAGATACAGACCCCAGACTTTCAGGCTTCCATGTTAAACTAATTAATCCCTCAAAATTTTGTCAACCTCCTTTCCTCTATCAAGAAAGAAAAGTGGATTCTCCTGCTGCTTAGTGTGTTGTTCTTGATGCCAGGAAGAAGAGCTTGAGTTCCACCTCTGATCTGTGCCACCGTACATAAAATTTAACATTCTGAAACTCATTTTCCTCATCTGTAAAAAAAGTACGATCCTATGAAAACTAAGTTCATATCATAAGCTCATATTCCTATCATAAGTATTCAAATCATGCATCCAACATTTACAAGCTGGGCGAGACTTGGCAAATTACTAAATCTCTCTCAAGTTTCTAGTGACACTCTTCAGTTACAGAAGGGTTGCAATCTGGTTTGTGGAACAATTTCCCTCATAGCTGAAGTTCCTGTGTCCTTAATGTATTGAAGCATTGATAGATTAAGACATTAGGATCAGGGACGTTAAATGAGTTGCTCATGCTCCCACAGCTATTAGATACAAGGTCCAGGTTTGAGCCCATATATCCTGACTGCAGTTTCCAAGATACCACACTGTCTCATGGGAAGCAGCATTATGTTCACATGACACTTTCCTATACACAATACACATTCTAAGGGTTTATAAATAATATCACGAAGCATTAATTTTGACATAAAAAAATCATCTTTAGAATTTGTCCCTTGCTTTGATGGTACCTCCACTGTGAGTTTGCTCATTTCTGACATGCTCTCCCTGAGCTGTTGGTCTTATGAATGAGAGTGTGAAGCAAACAAATAATATATGCAGGTGCCTTCTACTTCGGTGGATAAAGGTTAAAGAAAATTGATTAAAAACAAATGAGATCTATGGCAAAGGGAAAGGAGTAGGATGACATCTCCTTCCCCCCAAAATTAATCAGCATATAAATTAATCTTGCCTCCCAACCAAAAGTAGGACAGGAAGTACTGTCATCAGCATGCTACAGCCAGGAGTCACTTCCCCTCAGGAATGCTAATACACTTTGCTAACAGCTGGGTAAGAAGGGTACATTTTTACAAAAGGACAGAAGGCAAAGGCAGGGAGGAATAAAGGGAATGAACGGGTTCGATATTGCCTTTGTTACAAACTGCCAGGATGACCTTGGCCAAGTCCTTCAAACACACTTTCTCACCCAACATTTGAATGGTGCTTGACATATAGTAGCCATTTAATAAATTTTTGGAATTAAATCGAGATAATTCTAAGACCTCTGCCAGCACTCAAACTATATAATTCCATAAGAACTCTCTATCTTTTCAGATGGATAGAAAGCCCACACACATTGGTATCAAGGCATGGCAATAGAATTCTGGAAAGGTCCTTGTTACAATAAGTGGATCACCTGTGGCAAATTAAGAGATTTTTGGCACACCCACAGGACAGGCAGATGTGATTGATTTATATTCTGCATCTTTAGAGAGAATGACCAACTGAATGAGATCTCCACGAGCTGTTGTTCCTTGTGAATAAGAGTATGAAGCAAACAAATAATATATGGGCTACAATTTTTTTCTTTTTTTTCTTTTTTATTAATTTTTATAATTATAACATTTTCTTTGACAGTACATATACATAGGTAAAAAATATATATATATATATTTTTTTACAACATTATCCCTTGTACTCCCTTCTGTTCCAAGTTTTTCCCCTCCTTCCCTCCACCCCCTCCCCTAGATGGCAGGCATTCCCATACATATTAAATATCTTATAGTATATCCTAGGTACAATATATATGTGCAGAACCGAATTTTGTTGTTGTTGTTGGAAAGGAAGAATTGTATTCAGAAGGTAAAAATAATCTGGGAAGAAAAACAAACAAACAAAATAATGCTCACAGTTTACACTCATTTCCCAGTGTTCCTTTTCTGGATGTAGCTGATTTTGTCCATCATTGATCAATTGGAATTGGATTAGCTCTTCTCTATGTTGAAGATATCCACTTCCATCAGAATACATCCTCATACAGTATCATTGCTGAAGTGTATAATGATCTTCTGGTTCTGCTCGTTTCACTCAGCATCAGTTGATGTAAGTCTCTCCAAGCCTCTCTGTATTTCTCCTGTTGTTCATTTCTTACAGAACAATAATATTCCATAACATTCATATACCATAATTTACCCAACCATTCTCCAATTGATGGACATCCACTCATTTTCCAGTTTCTAGCCACTATGAAAAGGGCTGCCACGAACATTTTGGCACACAAAGGTCCCTTCCCCTTCTTTAGTATTTCTTTGGGATATAAGCCCAGTAGTAGCACTGCTGGGTCAAAGGGTATGCACAGTTTGATAACTTTTTGGGCATAATTCCAGATTGCTCTCCAGAATGGTTGGATTCTTTCACAACTCCACCAACAATGCATCAGTGTCCCAGTTCTCCCACAGCCCCTCCAACATTCATCGTTATTTGTTCCTGTCATCTTAGCCAATCTGACAGGTGTGTAATGATATCTCAGAGTTGTCTTAATTTGCATTTCTCTGATCAATAGTGATTTGGACACTCTTTCATATGAGTGGAAATAGTTTTAATTTCATCATCTGAAAATTGTCTGTTCATATCCTTTGACCATTTATCAATTGGAGAATGGCTTGATTTCTTATAAATTAAAGTAAATTCTCTGTATATTTTGGAAATGAGGCCTTTATCAGAACCTCTAACTGTAAAAATGTTTTCCCAATTTGTTACTTTCCTTCTAATCTTGTTTGCATTAGTTTTGTTTGTGCAGAAAATTTTTAATTTGATGTAATCAAAATGTTCTATTTTGTGATCAATAATGGTCTCTAGTTCTCCCTTGGACACAAACTCCTTCCTCCTCCACAAGTCTGAGAAGTAAACCATCCCATGTTCCTCCCATTTATTTATGATTTTGTTCTTTATGCCTAAATCTTGGACCATTTTGATCTTATCTTAGTATGTGGTGTTAAATGTGGGTCCATGCCTAGTTTCTGCCATACTAATTTCCAGTTTTCCCAGCAGTTTTTGTCAAATAATGAATTCTTATCCCAAAATTTGGGATCTTTGGGTTTGTCAAACACTAGATTGCTATTTTTATTCACTATCTTGCCCTGTGAACCTAACCTATGCCACTGATCTATTTCTTAGTCTATTTCTTAGCCAATACCAAATGGTTTTGGTGACTGTTGCTTTATAATATAGTTCTAGATCAGGTACAGCTAGACCACCTTCATTTAATTTTTTTTTCATTACTTCCCTGGAAATTTTTGACCTTTTGTTGTTCCATATGAATTCTGTTGTTATTTTTTCTAGGTCATTAAAATAGTTTCTTGGGAGTCTGATTGGTATAGCACTAAATAAATAGATTAGTTTAGGGAGTATTGTCATCTTAATTATATTCGCTCAGCCTATCTAAGAGCACTGAATGTCTTTCCAATTATTTAAATCTGACTTTATTTTTGTGGCAAGTGTTTCATAATTTTGCTCATATAATTCCTGACTTTCCTTTGGTAGATATATTCCCAAATATTTTATACTATCGACCGTTATTTTGAATGGAATTTCTCTTTGTATCTCTTGCTGTTGGATTGTGTTGGTAATGTATAAAAATGCTGAGGATTTATGTGGATTTATTTTGTATCCTGTAACTTTGGTAAAATTCTGAATTATTTCTAATAGCTTTTTAGCAGAGTCTTTGGGGTTCTCTAAGTATAACATCATGTCATCTGCAAAGAGTGATAGTTTGATTTCCTCATTACCTACTCTAATTCCTTGAATCTCTTTCTCAGCTATTATTGCCGAGGCTAGCGTTTCTAGGACAATATTGAATAGTAATGGTGATAGTGGGCAACTTTGTTTCACTCCTGATCTTACAGGGAAAGGTTCTAGTTTATCACCATTACATAGGATGTTTACTGAAGGTTTTAAATATATGCTCGTTATTATTTTAAGGAATAGTTATATGGGCTACAATTATATTGGAACTATTTATAGTTTGTATTTTGTATTTATAAAAAAAGAAGGAATTTAGTTGCTTGTAAGGTTGAATTGAGACAGCAGGAGAAATAATTGTTAATACCATATTTAATTTTGTTTGGCTTTCTTTTGTTTATCCAGACCTATAATTTCAGGATATGGATAATTACTAACATGAAAACTATTTCCACTAAAGCATATCAACATCTCAATCAAATTTATAATTTTAGAAAATTTCCAGGAATGCTGACAGTTTGAATAATATACTTCAGGTCATTCAGCCGCTATTTGTCAGAGATGAGACTTGAACACAGCTCTTCCAGTATGCTTTTATTATTTCTAAAAAAAAAAAATTATCAGGCAATATCAATAGACTTGGGATAAAAAATGCCATTTACATCCACAGAGAAAACTATGGAGACTGAATATGGACCAAAGTGTAGTATTTACAGCTTGTATTTGTTTGCTTTGATTTTTTTTCCCTCTCTCATGGATTTTTTTCCTTCTTGCTCCAATTTTTCTTGCACAGCATGACAAATATGAAAATAGGTTTAAAAGAATTGCATATATTTAGCCATTATCAGATTACTTGATGTCTTAGGAGGGGAGAGAGAAGGGAGGAAAGGAGAAAAAATTTGGAACATAAAGTCTTAGAAAAATGAATGTTGAAAACTATATTTACATTTAGTTGGAAAAATAAAATCCTCTTGAAAATTTAAAAAAGAAAACAAAAATTATTATAGCTTTTCTACAACTGTGTTAGAATGCAAACTCCAAAAATGTTTGCATTTCTATACTTTTGGATTTGTATCCTAAACGCATAGCAAATAACTTGGCATATGGTAAAAAAATTTTAAATCCTTTTTCATTCATACTAACTAATCGATTTCAAAACTTCTAAAAGGTTTCTAAAAATCCCCTTCTTTTGTATTTTATTTTAAATTTTGCTTCTCTATACCTGTTCTTCAGGATCGCCTTCAATTTCATTCATTTTTTTGTTTGTTTTTAAATAACTTTTTCTGATTATTCAGAGCCCCAAATAGAACAGTCCCTGACTTCAAGGAACATGATTTGGAAGATACCAAAGTCCCATCTCTATCTTCCTATTGGAACTAACCGTCTTGTAATGAAGAAACACTAATTAAGTAAAGACACTTAACACTGAATTTGATAATACACACACAATTCCGCCTCCATTGTCACCCAATTCTACTGAGAGTAGAGTGGTATGCATATTTTCAATATCTTTTCTCCAAGAGCCAGACTGGTTATTACACTAAAACAAAGTCTGGTTATTTTTAATTTCTCCTCATTTATGATGAGTACCTAGATGGCAGAATAGAGTTCTGGAATGAACTCAGGCAGACCTGAGTTCAAATCTTACTTAAGAAATTTACTAGCTATGTAAGCCTAAGCAAGTCACTTAATCCTGTTTGCCTCAGTTTCCTCATTTGCAAAATGATCTGCAAAGGAACACAGTAAACCCCTTTAATATCTTTGCAAAGAAAACCCAAAATGGGGTTATGAAAAGTTGGACACAACTGAACAATAAGAACTATTTCTGTTACTCGGATCATCATGTATATTGTTCCCCTAATTTTGTTCACTTTACTCAGCATCATTTCATGCAAGGCTTCTTATATTTCCTTGAAATCCTCACATATAAACTTTCTTATATAACAATAATATATTTCATACTCCAGGGTAGGTTCAATAATTCTCCTATAAATAAGTGCCTACTTTGAGTTATTTGCAATCCTGATAAGAAATTCTATGAATATATTGGTACTTATTGAACAAGTTGAATATTCTGCTGTTTTTCTCATGATCTTAAAAGAAAACAAGGAAGTTTTCCTTCATATTGGGTGGTAAACTTGTGGCAAGACCTGAGCCAAATGAACACTTGTGGATAAATTATCATCTTTTTACTGAAGAGAAGATCCAACCCCATGATTTTTGATTCCTAACCTTCTCCTATCTTGCCTTTTCTTTTGACATGTTTTCAGGTTCTCATGGATTCCTTATTTCTGATACAGATTTCCTTTATTAACTTTGTACTTTGTACATTTCTTCTCTATAAGAAAAAAAAATCTATGCAGTTTCAGTGGCCAGCCAATCTGTCTACTCACCCAACATTTGTTGGTCAACTAAAGAGCACATTCATAAAACAATAAAATAAAATAAAATAAAAAACTTTAAAAAATAACTATGGGGATAAAAGTAGAAAATAAGAGTTTTGCTTAAGGGATTCTATTCTTTTCTTACACTAGTCCTGAGCATGTGGCACAGAATTCACTTAGCTCAAAAGCAGATTTTCTCTTCAGTTACGTGTCAATACTAAGTATAACACTACCCATCGCTTCTGGAATACAACAGCCTGGTTATTTCAGGCATGTAAAGCCTTTGCAGTTACTAAAATGGGTAGCAGGTTGGGGAACCACGAAATTCCTATTCCTTTTTTCAGGGAAGGTTTCCAAGACATATGATGTTTTGATGCTAATAAATTCAAAAATAAACTGTGAATATAAATGCAACCAGAGTACATAGGATTCAGGACAGCTTCCAACAGTGAGGACAATTTGCAAGAATGAGCTGGGCCTTTTGTCCTTCAGTTTGGGGGTAGTGGAAAGAATGCTATGAAGGAGACAATCCAGACTGAACACATTTCCCTGGATATTCACACTGAAGGAGCACTGAGACCGCACAGGGAACACAAACTGAAAGAAGCTGTCATTTATTTATTTATGTCATTATTTAAAAAGAAGCCATGAAAAATTAAAAATGAAATGAGGGGAGATAAGGAGTATAATGCAAGCATTTTCTTTTTTTTTTTTTCAATTAAAGTTTTTTATTTACAAAACATATGCATGGGTAATTCAACACTGACACTTGCAAAATCTTGCAAATTTTTCCCCTCCTTCTCCCCACCCTCTTCCCTAGATAGCAGATAATCCAATGTATGATAAATATGTTAAAATATATCTTAAATCCAATTTATGTATACATATTTCTACAGTTATCTTGCTACACAAGAAAAATCAGATCAAGAGAAAAAAAAACAAAAGAAAACAAAATGCAAGCAAACAACCACAGAAAGAGTGAAAATGCTATGTTGTGGTCCACCCTCAGTCCCTACAGTTCTCTCTCTGGGTGTGGATGGCTCTCTTCATCACAGAATTATTGGAACTGATCTGAATCATTTCATTGTTGGAAAGAGCCATGTCCATCAGAATTGATCATCATATAATTTTTTTGTTCTGCAGATATTGTCTTAACATATTTTATTTTTTAAATAAAAATTTTTATTGTCTTATTTTATTTATATTTTAGTAATTTCTATATAGGATCCTCACCCACCAAATGAGTCCTTATTTCTGAAAAAGAGAATATTTTCACAAAACTGAATCCTATGTTTATTCAGGCTAACCTGCCTTGACAGTATATGGAGTATTTCCCCCCTCTATTGAAAAGAGGGAAGAGCTTCCTTATTCCTGCTTCAGGAGCAAAATTGTTCAATTTTTATTCAATTACCAAATCCTTTCTCAAACCTCTTTTTTCTTAACCCCTCTTTGGTCTTTGATGCTGTCAATCACCCTCTTTTCCTTGATGCTTTCTTTTCTCTAGGTTTCCATACTATCTTTCTACTTCTATCTGTCTGACCACTCCTCAGTCCCCCTGGCTCCATCCCTAAGAATCCCCCAATGCTCTGTACTAGACCCCCTTCTCTTCTCCCTATATACTCTCCACTTGGTGATCTCCATCAACTCCCAAGGATTCAACCCCCATCTCTATATAAATGATTTTCAGATCTATTCGTCCATCTAGCCTAACCTCCAATCTCATATTCCTAATTGCCTATAGAACATCTTGAACTAATTTTCCCATAAACATATTATATTCAACCTATCCAAAATTGAATTCATTATCTCAGCCTCCCATTTCTTTCCCTCTTCAAAAATGTCCCTGTTATGATTGAGGACATCAAAATCCTTCCAATTATCCAATCTGGTACCCTGTCATCCTTGAATCCTTACTCTTTTTCCTTCCTCTTATCCCACATGTTGTCAAATTGAAATGATTCCACCTTTGGAACGTCTTTGATATACACCTTCATCTTTCATCTAATTCTGTCACCATCTTGCTACAAGCCCTCACCACTTCATAGCTAGATTATCACACTAACCTCTGGTTGTTCTCTCTCTTTTCTTTCCAGTTCAGCTCATCATCCACTCAGCTATCCAAAGTGATCTTATTAAAGCACAGATTTGACCATATCACCACCAAATCAATAAACTCCAATGGCTGATTATCATCTCCAGGATTCAAATATAAAATTTTCTGAATCTTAAAGTTCTTCATAATGTGTCTCTTCTCTATTTTTCCAGTTTTCTTACACCTTCACCCCCACACACAAATATATATACTTATTGATCCAGTGATACTGGCCTCCATGAAAGACACTCCATCTTACAATTCTTTGTCCTTTCACTGACTATCCTTCAAGGGTGTAATACTCTACCTCCTCCTCCCTACTTCCAAGCTCCTCCGGGTTCCCTCAAGTCTCAATGACATATTCTCTTCACTTTCTCAAACCAATCTCCACACAGCTTCCCTACTTATAAATCCTAAAACATTAATCTGGCATTATTTTTCTTCCACTCAAATATCTTTAGTGGCTCTCTTTGACCAAAGAGAATCCTTAGCAGAGCATTTCAGATATTCCACTACAAATTTCCACTTGCCTTTCTAGGTTAATTCCACGTGACGTTCTCTATTCTAGTCCAATTGACTTATTACTTTTTAAATATGATCCAAATGTTTTTCAGGGATCTGAAAAGTATTTCCTCATCTCCGATTCAAGAACCTCTAAGCTTTCTTCAAAGCATAGAAGACATGTTTCCTCATACAGGAAGACTTAGCTTATTCTCATAGATATTAGTTGTCTCTCCCTCTAATAATGACTTCATGTCATTTTGAAAACATTTGCATTTGTATCCCTTGTGTTTCCTCAGTAGAATATAAGCTTTGTCACTTTTGTGAGACATATTTATGAATCTATATTCCCAATGCACAGCATGGAAAAGTTTAATACATCTCATCAAGTGATTGATAAGAAGAGGAGAAGGTCTTATCGAACATTTCAGATCTCTTCCAAGGCCTAGAAAATTTTTGGGTGCACAGTCACTCAACAAACAGTTCCAAAAACTGGCTAAGTGTGGATAATAAAAAAGGGGGGCAGTCCTTGCTTTCAAGAAGTTAACAGCATTTAATAAGTGCTTGTAGAATTAAGTTGAATTGATTCATAATTAACTGTGTACATGGGAGAATGTAAGCTGGGTCTGTGGATAGAAATTTTGGATAAGAGAGCCATGGGATACCACAAAAAGGCTGGGGGATAAGTGTGGGTGTTGAGCACAGGATAACCTTTGAGTCTTTCCATTCAAAAACTCTACTAAGAAGAAACTGCCTGAAGAAATGAAGTTTGGAATTCTCTTTCCAGTGGAACATCAACCTGGCTAGATAATTTGAAAGAAAAAAAAATGTAGATTTCTGCAGGGGAAAAGAGCTGAGGCCACCAGCTTTTTATTTTACAAGCTGAATTTCATCTGTGAATTGATGCTCACTTCATCCCCCGCATCCCTGAATGAAATAAATGAGAAAGGCAGGAGATGGAGGTAGCAATTCAATTTTCTCTTCTGCAACAAGATGCGAGTTGGTGGGTCTCATCTGCTTTCAGAACTTTAACATTCATCCATATTTTATACGCCTTCATAAACAGCGTTTCGATAAACCCATGGAATTATGGGACTGAAAGGAACTTGGAAAGGTCATGCCTTACATCCCCCTGCTTCCAGGCAGGCTGGCACTCCCACCCACCCTACAGACAGTTCCTTTTTCAGATCTTTTTTTAAGGGTGGTCGGGGGAGGCTGGTAATGAGGAGGGTAAATGTCGTAAATGCATACAAAAATTATTTTTAGCACACACTCTCCCTTTATATAATGCCAGGGGCAGCCTGTACTCCAAATGCCTTACACATCTCTTTTTTAATTTTTTTTCCAGTTCTAAATGTATTTGTGCAAATCTTATGAATCATCAAGGCTTTTGAAAACAATTTATAGGGGGAGAAACTCAACCCTTTTCATTAGGGTGAATAAACTCCCATCACGTCTCTGTTGTTTAAAGAGAACAATGGATGGGTGGATGAAAGAATTTCAACTAGACTAACAAACAGCTGTTCCAACCTCATGTTCAGCCAGTTTTTTTTGTGGATAGGTTGTTTTTCTTTCAAATGATTTGTAGCATGCTACCTTTATGGAGTGTGACCTTCCCTGCTTCCTCTGTTCAAACTTCCTAAATACACATCACCCTTCTTAGACATAGCATAGAATCAGAGAACTGGTCTTCCAAAATAAAGTTCTATTTCTCCATCCCACACTCCTCTCCTTTTCTCCTTTTTGTTCTGTTGTGGTTGAGTGGTTGGTTTATGAGTATTGTCCTTTGTTTGGATCTTTGTTTTCATTCCCACGGAAGAAAACTTCAAAACTACCAAAGAGAACACATTTGTGGGTGTTCTTCCCAGTGCCTAATATGGAACTCTGCTTTTCTCTCTTGCTTTAGCCAATTTAACACAATCTTTCAATTCAATAAACAGTGATTACAAGTCAGGCAGAACATTTATTACTATGTATCAGGTATTGTGTTAGGTGTTGAGGATGTGAAGAAAAATAGTCCACACCTTTATTGACTGAGTGCAAATCAATCAAAAAGAATTTTTTCACTTGACAAAGCCATCAAGGTATTGGACATCATTTTGAGGGGCTAATTGGAGTAGGGGTAAGTGATTAAGTCTAAGTGATGGGCATTCTTCTTAAATAGATGGGGCAGCTAATAAAACACCAGCTATGGAGTCAGGAGGTTCTAAGTTCAAAGCTGATGTCAGAAATCAAACTTTTACTAATTGAGCAAGTCACTTAACCCCAATTACCTTACCAAAAAGAAAAAGACAAACAGATAAAAGGCCTCTGATTTCATTAATGTAGGGAACTTCAGGTATAGGAGCTCTCTAATAACACAATTACAACTTACCTGTAACATAGAAATAAGCTTTAAAGAATTTCCTGAAACACATAGGTTAAGCGAATTTCCCAGGTTCATAGAGAAAATATCAGAGTCAAGATATGAAATGAGGTTTGGGTTTTATAAATCTCGTAAGTTATCTACCAGACAATAATGATTTTGATGTCTAATATACACAAAGGTCAGCTAGTAAATGTTTCACAAATCTCAAAAACAATGAGTACAACAAGTTTCCTATTTAATCTGCATTTTTATTTCTCAATCACTTTTTTAAATCTAGAAAATCAATAAAATAATAAATCAAACCTTGATCTATAGTATTTGCTGATATCTAAGATATAAATGCTCGCAGTGAAAATTTAACAATTGACTCTCAGAGCCAATTTGAATGGTTTCCAACACACCTCTGAGTACACCCATATAAATATCCCAGGCACAGTGGTACAACATCCTGAATTTATGTTTGTCTTTCCATCTATCATGATATTTCAACAAGGCATCCATCATGCCTCTGGTATTACATTTCTATTTTTCACTTTTTAAATTAGTGCGCATTCTGAATTCTGATCTGTTTTCTCCCAAGGTATGAAGCCTTATTATTGATCAACCTGACTGTTATTCTTTCTAGCAATTAGAGTTGCCTTACATTGGAAGAAGCTGCCTGTGGCTAGAATAGAGTCTCCTGCACTGAAGCTCTTTTAGCAGGGCTTAAATAACTAGTTGTTGGGGAAACACACACACACACACACACACACACACACACACACACACACACACACACACACAAAGCTATTCCTAGCAGCACCCTTTATGTTAAAATTGAAAATGAAATAGCGTCTCATAACCTAGGGAATAATTTAACAAATTGTGACAGATGAATGCAACAGAGTGAAGAAATCAGAACCAGGAAGAACTATAGAGATTCCAATAATGTAAATGAAAACAATATAAAAATGTAACTAGGCCCAGATGAAATGAAATTACTAATATTGGTCCCAGAAAACAGATGATGAAATATATTTCTCTCCTCTCTGCGAAGAAGAGGAGGAAGACTACAGGTACACAGTATGACATAGACAAGGCAATAAGCTTTTATGAAGTCTTTTAAGTACCAGTCATGGTATCAAGTGCTAGAAGCTTATATTCTGATAAGGGAAAACAATAAACAAAAAGGAACAAAAAGCCTGAATTGTAGAGGAGGACAGAGGGAAAGTGAAAATACCCAGAGACAGAGCATAGATATGAAGTCCAGATTCAGAAGACTAATCATGGCCAAGAGAGGAAAGAAGAATGGCTGGCGTGAGCCCTTCCCCAAAGTGGAAACACTAGAAGAAATTTGTCAAAAGGAAAAGGTGGGTATTCTAGAGTCATATTCTATAGTAAAGAATATCACAGAGAAATAATCAAGTCACTAAGCACTCATCACGCACCTATTAGATATGAGGCTCCAGGCTAACAAACAACTAGGGATTCAAAGAAAGAGAAAAGGCAATCTCTGTCCTCTAGGAGTTCACAAACTAGTGGTAGAGGCAACATGGAAACAACCAGGCATGCACAAGATATATACAGGATAAACTGGAGATTATCTCAGAAGAAAAGTATTAGCTTTAGTGGGATCTTTAAAGGCTTCTTATAGAAGATGTGGTTTTAGTTGGACTTGCCAGAAGAAGGAGACGAGGAGGGAATTCAGGCCAGTGAAAATGGACAGTTGAGAGATGCATTGTCTTGTTGAAGAAACATTAAAGAGACCTGTGTCATTGGATCATAGAGTAAGTGGATGAGAGTAAAGTATAAGAAAAGGTAGAAAGATGAAAACCCAGAGCAGATAGTCTGACTTTCTGAGCTCTTCCCTACCTGGCTCTTAATACCTTTTCAGTTGTATTACACATGCTCTCCTTTATGAACTTTATGTTGCAGCCAAACTGGATTATAAGCTTTTTTCCAGGGGGAATGACCCTTTGCGTCCTGCCTTCATAACATAAAAAAAAAAAAAAATCCTCCATTCCTGAAGTGCATTTACTTCTTTTTGCCAAGTCTCATTGTGTTTATAGCATCAGATGCAATTGTTGCCTCAGGCTGTTGAGATATGAGGATATATAGACTTTCCCCATAGCAGGCCACCAAAATGATGGAGTATGGGATGATGTGCCAAAAATATTTGGGGGTTCAGGCTATTGTTATAAGTCACCTCAAGGCTTAGACAGCCTCCAAATCAAAGAGCAATGATTTTTATTATACTGTTAAGAATGAGTTAAATCCATAACAATCTTTAATAAGGAAAAAGGGTTTTAGCAATTAAAAAAGGGAAAGACACATTCCCTAGTAGAGACACCATTAAGATGTGGCAAATGGGGGATTAGAGAGCTAATGCTAGGAGAAATTTCCAGTCCTAAATAAGTGTTAGCTATTTACTGTTTAGCAAGCAAACTAACCCCAAAAATAGTATGAAAAGAAAGAAATATGAAAAACAAATATGCCATTGACTGGCAGGCCAATCCTAAAGAGATTTTGCACCCTAAAAAGAGTTAGTGGGAATCTACAGTATTAGAAAAGTCCTTTTATAAGAATCCAGCCATTCTGGAGAGCAATTTGGAACTATGCCCAAAAAGTTATCAAACTGTGCATACCCTTTGACCCAGCATTGCTGTTATTGGGCTTATATCCCAAAGAAATACTAAAGAAGGGAAAGGGACCTGTATGTGCCAAAATGTTTGTGGCAGCTCTTTTCATAGTGGCTAGAAACTGGAAGATGAATGGATGTCCATTGATTGGAGAATGGTTGGGTAAATTGTGGTATATGAAGGTTATGGAATATTATTGCTCTGTAAGAGATGACCAGCAGGAGGAATACAGAGAGGCTTGGAGAGACTTAAATCAACTGATGCTGAGTGAAATGAATAGAACCAGAAAATCACTGTACACTTCAATGTTGTATGAAGAGGTATTCTGATGGAAGTGGATATCTTCAACATAAAGAAGATCCAACTCACTTCCAGTTGATCAATGATGGACAGAAATAACTATACCCAGAGAAGGAACACTGGGAAGTGAATGTAAATTGTTAGCACTACTGTCTATCTACCCAGGTTACTTATACCTTCGGAATCTAATACTTAATGTGCAACAAGAAAATGGTATTTACACACATATATTGTATCTAGGTTATACTGTAACACATGTAAAATGTATGGGATTGCCTGTCATCGGGGGGAGGGAGTAGAGGGAGGGAGGGGATAATTTGGAAAAAAATGAATACAAGGGATAATGTTATTTTAAAAAAAAGTCCTTTTATAGATAATCTCCAGGATTTGACATCATAACTTAGCTTTCTGATTGGATTCGGTAACTTAAGGTTTTGCAAAGAATTCAACTAAGAGATCTCCACCTGGAAGAAGGGTAATAAAGTTCACTTAAACTAAAGGCCCACTTAAGAACTAGGGGATCCTATCAGTACTCCCCTCTGCTTGCCTCAGAGAGTAGGTAGGCTTCCAGATTGTATCATGTAATTTAGGTATTTTCTGCCAAAGTCCAACTAGATACCTAGGAGGCCGAGTCAGGTTTTGAGCATTAATCTAGGTGAACTCTAGCACTCAATCCATAACTTACCTTTTTCCAAAATTCAAGCTTCTCATCCCCTATTTATACAATACATATTTTGATTTCATTTTTTAAAGTCACAATTGGCATTCCTATACTTTAAGATGAGTGAAGCTCTTCATATACATAGAGATATTCCCTTCTGAGAGGGAGAGACACACAGAGTACATTGGGTCTCCAGAACAGGACTGACTGTCTCTTCCTTCTGGCTTCTAGGGGTACCTCAGAGGGCCAATGTAACTCTTTTAATGCTACTGGCTCAAGCTCCCATTTTGGTGCATTCCTTCTAATATCTGTCTTCAGTGATTTTTTTGCCCCAGATCACCTAGTACCTGTTAGGTATTTTTGCCTCAGTATCTATTAACCCCAATCTATAAGTCTGGGGCAATCAGTAAGGAAATAACATCAATGAGGTTTTAGAAAGCCCTACTTCTTAAGAAGGCATAACAAACACAGACATACAAACGTTAGCCTGAGAATGCATTCTTCTTCTCTTTGGTTCCTGAGGTGAATGAGTGAGTAGTCTCCTATTCAGTGCATTTAATACAAACATTCTTCCCACCAAATTCACTTACAAATGTGACATTATTAGCTGATTAGACATACCCTCTTTTTTGCAGGACATGGTATCCTGGCTGCCAGGCTGATTCACCTGTGAGCTAGATCATGTGAGGTTATCAATCAGGGCCATGTTGACCCCTCACCCCACTTATCTGAAAGAAATATGGCAGTTTCTGCAAGTCCTCATTATTACTTGCTCTCCAAACTTATATGGTTTTTTCCATCTCCCCTACTGATCTACCATCACAGGAAAGAGCAAAACAAAATAGAATCTCTTTTTAAATGTCTGTGTGTTCAAGGTCCCATAGCAAGAAAAGCTGAGAGCATTTTTTTCATTTTTGCCTGAACATTCATTCATTTTATTTATATGTTTATTTATTTGTCACTCTGTTTTACCTGATATTAAGTACATGGGAAATAGTCACAAAATATCTCTATATGCTCTATATCAGGGCAAGATCCCTCCATTCATGTTAACGTTTACTTCTAGAAACAGAATGACCAAACCTCCCACATTGGTTGGTAACATGCAAGAGTTCTCTCTCCATGCTCTGAGAAATAATCCCCTTTATCCAGTAACTTGTTGCATATACATCATCTCATTCAAATCTTGAAACAATCCTATGAGCTGGGTGCTATCTTATGCTCCCATTTTACAAGTGAGGAAAATGAGGTTCAAAATAATAAAGTTATTTTTCCTACCAAGTCAGGATTCTAAGCCCAGGACCATCTGTTTCCAAAAAGAACCTATCAAGCTATTTTTTACTCAGCCTAAAAGAGTGCCACTAAATCCTCTTACTGACCAGATATCATGGCTTCTGGTTATAGGGTGATCATTAGCCTGATTTAAAATGCTTCGCCTCTGACCTGGGAAGTTAAGTATGTAAGACTGCTTGCCTCTTCCTCCCTCCTACCACTCTAATGTTATTTAAGCAGTTCTTTCAATACATCCACCTTGTGAGGCAAGTTCTGATGGCAGCCCTCTATTATAGTGTATTGTGAGAGCAACGAGGTATTCTTCAACCTTCTTATGGATTACAGTAGATGACAATCTCTTACAGCAGTAATTCAAAACCTATTGCTTCCTGCAGATAAAGAAATCTAGACTTGAGGCAGCTCATTTTGGGCTCTGCCAGTCATCGATAAAGCTAAGAGGGTCTAAAGAATGGCCATGGCAATTTCCCTCCACTCCAACAATAGTCAAACATCATCTAATGATGGGGTTAATGGCTTGAGAAGAAAGATAGCAAGACAAGATCTCCTCTTATCCCAAGCCCTGTGTCTCTTTCTCTTGGCAGCTTAACTCCACTTGTGTCAGAACATAGCATGAGTCTATTAAGATTTACCAAGATATTTACCCTGTGCAATCTATTGAAATAATAGCTCTCTTTTTAACCTTTCCCTCTATTTACCTGACATTCTCTCCCAATAAAAGCACCTACGCACTCATCAGAAAGAAATGTCGGTTTAACATTTCCCGCTTCCGACCTTTATGGATGCTATAGATGTTTGACAGCATGTAACTTTAACGGTGCAGCAGAGCCTGTGCAACCAGATTGGGATGAAGGCAGCTGCAGTAGGATAAACTGAACCAATTAGCCCACATCTCCTAATTTTAATTAATGGATATAAACCCTGAGTTTGTGTATCAGCACCTATAAGAAGCATTTCCTGACCTCCTAATCTCTCCTTTTCAAGCAATCATGTCAAATGATCATATATACATTTATAGGTTTACATGTTGTTCCTTTCATTTAGTAGAATGCAAGCTCATTGAAGGTAGGAACTAGTTTTGTTTGGTATTGTGCCTTCGATGCAGTGTGTTTCACTTAATTGGACTGAATTCAGTTGGATTGTATTTCACCAATACAATGAGAGGGACACATAGGATGATCTTCCAGCTCTACCTTCAGCTACAGAAGTCTATAGTAAGTCTAAATAGATTTGTTTAAATTATTATTTATTTATATCACTTATATGTAAGATATAAAATATAAAAATAATTTAAAATCATTAAAATATATTGATTAAATAGACTAAATAGATATTGATTAAATGGACTCAATGGAACTCTGAGTAGCTCATGCTCACTACTATTGTGACTTAAGTCACTTAGTCTTTCTCAGTCCCAGTTTTTCTTTATAAAATGGAAATGGTGATAGCACCTATATCCAGGAAATTGTTTTGAGGATTAAATGAGATCATATAGGCTGAATGTTTTTTAATAAATCTTGAAATGCTTAGTAAATATTACTTATAAATATGTATTCTATAGAATCATATCTATTGTGATCAATATGTATCAATATGGTATGACAGAAATAGCATTTTCCTCAGTGTAGTTTCCTTCTTCCTGTCTGCACCATGGGGAAACATGATCTAAAAGAAGCCCAGTCTGCTATATAGCTGGTGAGCAATCCCTCAAGATGTTCCACAAATTCTCCATGGGAATCTACTCAACAAATTAAGAGCCTTTTAAATTTCTTGATATTGTGCAGATACCAATAGACATAGATGTCTTTTGGTTATCCCTTATTCTTATCATGTGATCTTTTCCAGGGTTACATTTATATTTCTGATGAAATAATTTATTCACTTCACATATATAATTCTTGGTTGAATACTTGATAAATATTTACTCTGAATATTTTTATTGCTTTTTGGTAACTCAATTTTAAATGCTTTGGAAATTATTACTTTCTCTAAAAATATATTTCAGAATATTCAATGTTAATTGAATTGAAAAATTCCATAACAATATAACAATTTATCAGCAACATGTTGTGGAATTTTGGGTTTTTTGTTTGTTTGATGAGGTAATTGGTATTGTGACTTGCCCAAGGTCACACAGCCAGGAAGTGTTAAGTGTCTGAGGCCAGATTTGAACTCAGGTCTTCCTGACTTCAGGGTTGGTGCTCTATCTACTACACCAACTAGCTGCCCCAAAAATATTGTTTTAAAAGAATGGATCTTTGTTTCAGGGAACCTATGAATAGTTCAAAATATTGAGCCTCTCCCCTTGACTATGATTATTTTAGTATACACTAGCAAGGTCTTCCCAAAAGGTTGCTGTTGATGTAGTTGTTGCTATAGATATAGATGTAGATGTAGTTGAAAGTATAGACCCAGGTATAAGCAGAGGCATTATAAGCATAGTCAGTTTAGCAATAGGTATACAAGTGAGGAAAATAAGGTTCAAAATAATAAAGTGATAAAATAATAAAGTATAATTACAGTAAACCAGTTCTAACCTACTCAACTGTATACCATAGTATGAACAATGTGCATTCTTCATCTACTTATTTTGTTTTATTATTTTTTTTTCTGTGTATATGGGCTAAAGTAAAGAGCAGTCATGGATCTCATCTAAGAGGCATCTACAACTATTCAATTTAGCAGAAATGAATGAAAGTTTCTCTTCAATTTATGCTAATAAAATAAACAATCTGATGAACTCTGAACATGAAGATCTTTATGAGCAACATAAAGGGCAAAGTATAGCTTCAAAAGTTAACATTAACTGAACTTCGGGAAAAATGGACCATGGTTGTTAAACTATGTAGCATTTAGAGCTCTGTATTTATAATTCAAGAAGCCTATTCTCCATTGGATAAAACTCTAATTATGAGGAAAGTTTCATCTTATATCAAGCTTACCTATGCTTTTCCCATCTATTACTCATTTGTACCTAAGAAAAATGAAGAAAAAGAGGAGGGGAACCTAAATATAATTCATAAAGTATTAGTTGTATCTTGGTGAAACTCTTCTCCAGAAATTAAATGACTATTTTCCTTTAATTTTCATACTCAAAGGCTATATTTTCTGTTACATATCCTCTGTTCATATTTTGGGTTTAGTGTTAATTTTTTTTTAAATGGTCTCCTTGGGATAACTTCCATATTTATTTTATCACCTTATCTGTAAAGTCTTATCTGAACAGATTGTGACCAAAGCAAACTGTGAATGAGTGCATGACTTATCCATTCTGGTCCCCTCGCTAAGTTAAAAACATTATATCATGTCCACTTTTTAAACAATTGAGCTACAACACTAACTGATGATTAACTTCTAATCTGGGGCCTCCATATTTCTTTCTGCCATACTTCTGCATAGCCACTCATTCTTCATTTTTATCGAGCATTGGTCCTTACTGAACGTCATTCAAGTTATTTATGGCTCTTCCAACTCATCGCTTAGTTTCAAGTCAGAATTATAGAAGATCACAAATATTCCCTTGGGCTCTGTCCAGAAGGACTCAACAAATTCAGAGTTCATCTGGGCATTCTCCAGCTATTGTCTGAGACTCCGGCTTGAAACTAAAGCTGAAACCAGATAAGTAAGGTTTACCTTTAAAGTTTCAAATAGTTTCAAGTTTCACCAAGGACCCTTCACATGATACTAGTCTCAATTCATGTATAATATAAGTAGGTATAAAGTTGCAGCCATAAATCAGTATTTGACATGTATTGAAAATGCTTTGAAGTCAGCTTCACCAAAATCGAGTGTTTTGGAGAAAATATTTCCATTTGTTATCCAACAAAGCAAGTATCGTCCCTACCACTCGCCTTCTTCTATCTCCACTAAGACAAACCCCCTCCTCACAAAGTTAAAAATCCAGCAGGATTTCTGATTAAGGGCCAAAGATTATAAGGTGCATACCTTGTTGCAGCAGATGTATTACCTCTGATCCGATAGTGTATCACTTACTTACAACACAACCAGGCGTCCCAGTGAGAACTAACACCATCCTAGAATGATGGGAGATGATGAAATGGAACCAAGACAGGGACTTAATCTGTGTATTTAAAAACCACTTACATGCTAGGAGACTTTCAAACTTTCTGGACTATGGAGAATAATGTGGTAATGTGTTTGATTAGAGAGTGCATCAGACCATATTAGTATAACCACTTATAGCCTCACTTACAAAGCATTCTGAGGCCATCATATAGATTTTTTTCTCCCAACATATCAATTTTCAAATAGATTGTTCCACTGCTGATTGCCCTGAACACTACAAAAGGTGAACTCGATCTTCTCTGGCACACTTAATTCTAATCCCATGACCACCTTTTGTTTTTAGCTCTTTAATGAAAAAATCTATATATATGAATATTGAACCTTCTACTCTATTAGTATTGGATTTTTCTCACAAGGTTTGCATGAAATCCTTGCTTAAGAAATAAGGTTTTTCTTCTCTTCCTGTCAAAGAGGCAGCTTGGAGCAATGATTAGAGCACTGGTCTTAGAAAGAATGTTCTGCTTGTAGTCACAGGACCTCTCTCACTTTTTATAGCTATGATCTTGACTAGGTCACTTAAATTTTATAAATCAGTTTTCTCATCAGTAAAATTATGATGACTAAAGAAATGTCCAGCTCTAGAATCATTAGGATTCATCCTAAAACCTGGGTTCAAATCCTGCTTTTTCTTTCATAACACAAGTAATCATGATTTCACCTGAAAATCTCAGTTTCCACATCTGTAAAATGAGATTAAATTAAATGATTGCTTGGGTCCCTTCTAGCTCCTTAGTTATGATCCTTTGAGCCTAAGTTCTTGATTCTAATCCTGTCTCTTATTTATGAGAAATATGCATGTAGCTTCTCTGCCTTTTAGTTTCTTCATCCAAAAGTAAGAGTAATACCTATGGTATCTACCTCAGGGAGTTGTTGTGAGTCTCAAAGAAGTTAATATGGGTAAACTCCTTAGCACATCTTAAAATGTTATCTCCACAATTGTTGATATTTTCTTAATTAGGTATGTATGACAAGGAACTGCTTTTCAAGTAGGAAGGCTAAAATAAAAGGTTATTCAGAAAAGACATCAATATTTAACCTGGAAGGATTTGTGTTTAATGGGTCTAGTTGACAGTGTGAGTAGTGACATACCACAATATTTCAAAGGAAAGTAGAAAAGGGCACTATGAACCTCAGCCAATTAATGCCAATTTTTTTTGCAAAACTTCCTGATTTGATCTCGGAAGCATATGGGGGTGGCAAACATGAGCTATTCCATCAGAATGACAGTCTGGGTCCCACACATGTATCGGGAAAGCAGGAAGGAGGCAGCTAAAGGAAGGAGAGGTAACAATCTATGATTGGCAAATACAAAATTAAAACAAGCATTTATGGGTAGGGGAAGGAGTCAATCCAACAATAAAGAAGTTTCAAATGAAACTAGGATTCTTGAGAACCTTTTGCTGGTAGCCTTTCAGTGATTGCTAAGAGCAAAGAAGAGTTAGCATGGAGCTGGGTAGCACTGGCAGCCTATAGAATGGCCAAGAACAAAGGAGAAATTTTCTTAGGCTCTATTGAGAAACAGCTCTGAAAACTCTGTTAATGTCCAGCAGGGCCACCTTATCTATGCCCACCAAAAATTATAGGATTGTAAAGCTAAAAATGGCAAAAGAGCCCATCTAGTCCATCCCTTGAGGACCCAAGAAAGGGGAATGACTTTCCAAGATTACATAGGTAGTGAGTGCCAGAGGTGAGATTTTAACCAAAGTACTTTCAATAAAATACTCTTTCCATTATACCAAGGTGCCATTTAAGATAGCTTTTAAGGTTTCAAAAACTCCACATTTTATCTGGATGAATGAATAAATGAATGAGTGAGTGAGTAAATGAGTGAATACATGAATGAATAGAGATTTATTAGTTATTTACCAACTCCAGAGCATTGGACTAAGTACTGGAGATGCAAATAGAAAACCAAAATAGTTCCTGCATTCTTTAAGTTCACATATAGGGAGAAGGATCAATTCCTGAGATAGCTATCTTCTCAGAGTTGCTTATTATGGTCCAGAACAATCTAGAAGTTTATAGAAAGCAACACATATGAGAAAGTCCTGCTGTAAGTCAGATGGACAGGACCAATAGCCTTTGGGATACAGAGACAAAAACTGACGACTTTTCATAATATTTAATATCATTTATATTGATAAAAATCACATTCATTTCTGATGTCGAAACATTTGATAATACCAAGGACTTGGGTGAGGAGAACTTTCTGTTTTGGTTCTTGGAGTCACCATGGCTGTTGAGGAAGTGGGGGCTTCAGTTGCTGTAGAGGGAGTTGCCAAGTTACATTTTCACAACTAATACTTAATGAGGTGATGGCTTAGATGATAAGTACCTTCTGCAAAAACTATTGCAATCACAAAAATAAAGTCAGATTTAAATAATTGGAAAGACATTCAGTGTTCTTGGATAGGCCGAGAGAATATAATTAAGATGATAATACTCCCTAAACTAATCTATTTATTTAGTGCTATACCAATCAGACTCACAAGAAACTATTTTAATGACCTAGAAAAAAATAACAACAGAATTCATATGGAACAACAAAAGGTCAAGAATTTCCAGGGAAGTAATGAAAAAAAAATTAAATGAAGGTGGTCTAGCTGTACCTGATCTAGATCTATATTATAAAGCAACAGTCACTAAAACCATTTGGTATTGGCTAAGAAATAGACTAGTTGATCAGTGGCATAGGTTAGGTTCACAGGACAAGATAGTGAATAAAAATAGCAATCTAGTGTTTGACAAACCCAAAGATCCCAAATTTTGGGATAAGAATTCATTATTGGACAAAAACTGCTGGGAAAACTGGAAATTAGTATGGCAGAAACTAGGCATGGACCCATATTTAACACCACATACTAAGATAAAATCAAAATGGGTCCAAGATTTAGGCATAAAGAACGAAATCATAAATAAATTGGAGGAACATGGGATTGTTTACCTCTCAGACTTGTGGAGGAGGAAGGAGTTTGTGTCCAAGGGAGAACTAGAGACCATAATTGATCACAAAATATAACATTTTGATTACACCAAATTAAAAAGTTTCTGCACAAGATTAGAAGGGGAGTAACAAATTGGGAAAACATTTTTACAGTTAAAGGTTCTGATAAAGGCCTCATTTCCAAAATATACAGAGAATTTACTTTAATTTTAAGAAATCAAGCCATTCTCCAACTGAAAAATGGTCAAAGGATATGAACAGACAATTCTCAGATGATGAAATTAAAACTATTTCCACTCATATGAAAGAGTGTTCCAAATCACTATTGATCAGAGAAATGCAAATTAAGACAACTCTGAGATACCACTACACACCTGTCAGATTGGCTAAGATGACAGGAACAAATAACGATGAATGTTGGAGGGGATGTGGGAAAACTGGGACACTGATGCATTGTTGGTGGAGTTGTGAAAGAATCCAACCATTCTGGAGAGCAATCTGGAATTATGCCCCAAAAGTTATCAAAATGTGCATACCCTTTGACCCAGCCGTACTACTACTGGACTTATATCCCAAGGAAATACTAAAGAAAGGAAAGGGACCTGTATGTGCCAAAATGTTTGTGGCAGCCCTTTTCATAGTGGCTAGAAACTGGAAGATGAATGGATGTCCATCAATTGGAGAATGGTTGGGTAAATTATGGTATATGAAGGTTTTGGAATATTATTGTTCTATAAGAAATGACCAGCAGGAGGAATACAGAGAGGCTTGGAGAGACTTACATCAACTGATGCTAAGTGAAACGAGCAGAACCAGAAGATCATTATACACTTCAACAATGATACTGTATGAGGATGTATTCTGATGGAAGTGGATATCTTCAACATAGAGAAGAGCTAATCCAATTCCAATTGATCAATGATGGACAGAATCAGCTACATCCAGAAAAGGAACACTGGGAAATGAGTGTAAACTGTAAGCATTGTTTGTTTTTTTTGTTTGTTTGGTTTTGTTTTGTTTTTGTTTTGTTTTTGTTTTGTTTCTCTTCCCAGATTATTTTTACCTTCCGAATACAATCCTTCCTTTGCAACAACAGCAACAACAAAATTCGGTTCTGCACATATATATTGTACCTAGGATATACTATAAGATATTTAATATGTATGGGAATGCCTGCCATCTAGGAGAGGGGGTGGAGGGAAGGAGGGGAAAAATTTGGAACAGAAGGGAGTACAAGGGATAATGTTGTAAAAATTTTTTTTTTACCTATGCATATGTACTGTCAAAGAAAATGTTATAATTATAAAAATTAATTAAAAAAAACACTATTGCAATGATGGCTTCCAGGCTTGATTGGAAGCAGAGCTATCAATCTGGCAGGAATCGGGCATATCGATTCCCAGGCAATCTCGATATCACTAAGAGACCTCTTGGATTTCAAAATCGGTCTTTGAAGATAACTCAACGATCATTTATTAATCAAATACTATGTGTTAGGCTCTGTGCTAAAACAGTTCAGAGGTAAATGGATAAAATCCATTTCTCTACTCATCCCAGCCTTTTTCTTAATTTCCTATGATTGTCATCTCAGATCAAAACAGTTTTTAAGCAACAACTTTCAGATTTCTAAATTTGACAAAAGAAATGGAGAATGTTGTGATGTCTAAAGGACACCTGGCATGGAATTAAGATGCCATCTGCACCATCCAGCTGAAACATTCATTTAAAGGGACTTTCATGTTACCCTAAATGAGAGTAAAGTATTCTGAGGAATTACCTGCCTCAAGAAATTGTTATGGGAGATCCCGCAGACTACTCAACAATAGCATATGATATATTATGCTGAAGCCCATGGCATTTTGAGTTCAAAGCAGGAGGAGAAAAACTGTGTGTGTGTGTGTGTGTGTGTGTGTGTGTGTGTGTGTGTATGTGTTTATAGACAACCTGACACTGATTACAATTACAATTACTAATTACAATCCCACATTGCCAATAGCTTGTGGCACATCTCTACCCAGATGTCCCATCAACATCTCAAATACAATATGGTCAACTCACAATTCATTAATCCCACCCTCAAAACATCCCTATCATAGCTCCTGAAAATTTCCATATTATTGTTGATGAATAACCACTGTTTTGGTCATCCAAGTTCCCAATTATGGTGTCTTCTACCTTCTCTCTCCCTCCTTCCCTTCCATACCAAATTTGTTGCTGTATTATTAATTCTAAACAATACCTTGAGTCCATCTCCTCTCTATGCACTCAGTCCCTATTACTTCTCACCTGCATTGTTTCAATAGTCTCTCAATCGCTTAGCATGGTACCTGGCACATAAGAAATGCTTAATAAATGTCTATTGATTGGTGAAGGGACATAATCAATAAACATTAATCATTCTACTATCTGTCCAACTGATGACTTAATATTCTTAAGACAGATGTCTGTTCTGATCATCTCCCTGCTCAAGAGTCTTCCTTTGGTCCTCCATAGCTCACAGAGTAAAATACAAATAATTCAATCTGGAAATTAAAGCCCTCCACAATTTGTCTTTTGCTTGTCCTTCCAATATTATTTCATATTAACTTCCCTTCAGAAATAATATAAGGCAAACAAATGGGTCGATTCTTGCCCAAACTTACCATTTCATTTTTTAGTTTATGTCTCTTGGACTCATCCCAGATCTCCTCCTTCAAGCAGTTTATGAAAGAGTTAACCTGATCTCCCCTACATATAAGTTAGGTAATCCAAATTCTTTGCCTTTGCCCAACCTGGCTTCTGGGCCTGCAAAGTGTTCCTTCCTCTTCTCTACCTTTTATAATCCCTAGCTCCTTTCAAGATCAAATTTGATGTCACCTTCTACAAAAAGTATGGTGGATACAACTTTAGCAAAGTTGCAGGATACAAAATAAATCCACAGAGGGGCGGAGCCAAGATGGCGGAGAAGAAACACACGACTCAGTGAACGTCCTCACTCCCTCACAACCAATTAGATAAATTAAGTCTCAGAATTAGCTCAGGACTGATAGATACCACAAGGACTGGAAGCACGACTTACCAGCTGAAGAGAATCTGGAGTTTCAACAGGAAAGGTCAGTTCTCAGGGGAGGAATAAGAGAGACCAGCACAGACGGTGGGGTAGTGGCGCACTGCGCCCATTGCGCTGGGAAGGGCTCTGGGATCAGAGAAGCCACTGAGGTAAAGGAATCTGGCACAGGCTGTTAGCTCTTCTCTGCTAATTATTTAGCAGTTCAGAAGAGAAAGCCAAAATATTTTAAAACTCAGATTAGATTTTCCCCGGATCCTGGGGGTGACTCAGCAGATCTCGGCACCAGGGGGTGTGGCCTCAGCTACCACCTGAGAATAGTTAAGAGATTGACAAGTGGGTGGATACGGCCCAAGGTAACACACACTGCCTAGCTTAGCTGGAGGGAGTGGAACTCAGCTCCAGGAAGTCCCAGAGAAGCAGAACCTTTGAACTAGGGACTTCTAGTTTGAGCACAGGGGCTTTTCATGTCACCTGCTGCAGACATCCACTCCCCACCCAGACACATAGGCTGGGCTTCCTGCTGTCTTTACTATTCTACGCCCTCGAAGCACAGTAGTGCTAATCACCTCTGAGGCACCTCCAGGGAGGGGGTGGGGAACTCTCTCCCAGAGCTCTATCTTAGCTCAGGCGCAGGAGCTGCTGCATCCATCCGGTCTGGGAGGAAGCTGGTAAAGAAGTAAATAAATAATTTCCTACCCCAGGGACAGACCCCAAAAGATTTTTTAAGTATGAGCAAAAAAGCTAGAAAAACCATAGATTCCTTCTATACAGAGAAAGAGCGGGTATCCAACCCTGAGGAAGTTAACAGCAGAGAGACAGCAGATAACAACCCAAAGGGGAACGATTCCTGCCCCCCATCACATAACTCTCTCCTAGAAGAAACTCTTAAAAAATTGAGGGAGATTGAAGAAAAATGGGGAAAGGAAAGGGAAGCTATGATAGAGAATAACAACGTCCTGAAATTGGAGTTGGAAAAAATAAAGAATTCACAGGAGATGCAGGGAAACAAAATTTATGAATTAGAAAAGGTTAAAAAAACACAGGAAAGTAGGATTTCTGAATTGGAAAAGATAAAAAAGTCCCAAGAAAATAGAATTTCTGAATTGGAAAAAGAAAATAATTCTCAAAAAAAAAAAAAAATTAGGGAAATGGAAAAAAATTCAATAGAGCAAAATAATTCATTTAAAAACGAAATTGGGCATTTACAAAAAGAACTAAAAACTGTGAAAGAAGAAAATAACTCCTTAAAAGTCAGGATGGAACAAATAGAAATGAATGATTCATTGAGAACCCAAAAATCAGTCAAACAAAACAAAACAAAACAAAACAAAAAAAAAAAAAAAAAAAGAAAAGAAAAGAAAAGCTGGAGCATAACGTGAAATACTTACTGGGAAAATCTATAGACCTGGAAAATAGATCTAGGAGAGATAATCTGCGGATCATTGGACTTCCCAAAAACTATGACCAAAAAAAGAGCCTAGATTCTATTTTACAGGAAATCATTAAAGAGAACTGTCCAAAGATAATAGAAACACAAGGGAAAATAGGCGTTGAAAAAATTCATCGAACTCTTTCTGAAAAAGATCCGAAAAAAAGAACACCACGGAATATTGTGGCTTAGCTGCAGAATTACCACACAAAGGAGAAAATATTGCAAAACTAGGTATGATAGACCTTTGGAGAAAACTGAATGGCAATAGAAAGGAATATACTTTCTTCTCAGCAGTTCATGGATCCTATACAAAAATTGACCATATATTAGGACATAAAGATCTCAAAATTAAATGTAGGAAGGCAGAAATAATAAATGCCTTCTTCTCAGATCACAATGCAATAAAAGCTACATTCAGTAAAAAGTTAGGGGTAAATAGACCAAAAAGTAATTGGAAACTGAATAATCTCATCTTAAAGAATGACTGGGTGAAAGAGCAAATTATAGAAACAATTAACAATTTCACCCAAGATAATGACAATGATGAGACATCATATCAAAATCTTTGGGATGCAGCTAAAGCGGTAATAAGGGGAAATTTTATATCTTTAGAGGCTTATTTGAAGAAAATTGAGAAAGAGAAGATTAACGAATTGGGCTTACAACTTAAAAGGCTAGAAAAAGACCAAATTATAAACCCCCAACCAAAAATTAAACTTGAAATACAAAAATTAAAAGGAGAAATCAATAAAATTGAAAGTAAAAAAACTATTGAATTAATAAATAAAACCAAGAGTTGGTTTTATGAAAAAGCCAATAAAATAGATAAACCTTTGGTAAATTTGATCAAAAAAAAAGAAAGAGGAAAATCAAATTGATAGTCTTACAAATGAAAAGGGGGATCTTTCCACCAATGAAGAGGAAATTAGAGAAATAATAAGGAGTTACTTTGCCCAACTTTATGCCAATAAATTTGATAACTTAAGTGAAATGGATGACTTCCTCCAAAAATATAGGCTCCCTAGATTAACAGAGGAGGAGATAAATTGCTTAAATAGTCCCATTTCAGAAAAGAAATAGAACAAGCTATTAATCAGCTCCCCAGGAAAAAATCCCCAGGGCCAGATGGATTCACATGTGAATTCTACCAAACATTTAAAGAACAATTAGCCCCAATGTTATATAAATTATTTGAAAAAATAGGGGATGAAGGAGTCCTACCAAACTCCTTTTATGACACAGACATGGTACTGATACCTAAACCAGGTAGATCGAAAACTGAGAAAGAAAATTATAGACCAATCTCCTTAATGAATATTGATGCTAAAATCTTAAATAAGATATTAGCAAAAAGACTTCAGAAAATCATCTCCAAGATAATACACTATGATCAAGTAGGATTTATTCCAGGAATGCAGGGCTGGTTTAATATTAGGAAAACTATTAATATAATTGACCATATTAATAATCAAATTAATAAGAACCATATGATCATCTCAATAGATGCAGAAAAAGCATTTGACAAAATCCAACATCCATTCCTACTAAAAACTCTTGAGAGTATAGGAATAAATGGACTATTCCTTAGAATAATCAGGAGCATATATTTAAGACCTTCAGTAAGCATAATATGCAATAGAAATAAACTGCAACCTTTCCCAGTAAGATCAGGAGTGAAACAAGGTTGCCCACTATCACCATTACTATTCAATATAGTACTAGAAACGCTAGCCTCGGCAATAAGAGCCGAGAAAGAGATTCAAGGAATTAGAGTAGGAAATGAGGAAATTAAACTATCACTTTTTGCAGATGACATGATGGTATACTTAGAGAACCCCAAAGACTCTGCTAAAAAGCTACTAGAAATAATTCAAAATTTCAGCAAAGTGGCAGGATACAAAATAAATCCACATAAATCCTCGGCATTTTTATATATCACTAACAAAATCCAACAGCAAGAGATACAAAGAGAAATTCCATTCCAAACAAATGTTGAGAGTATAAAATATTTGGGAATCCATCTACCAAAGAAAAGTCAGGAATTATATGAGAAAAATTACAAAACACTTGCCACAAAAATAAAATCAGATTTAAATAATTGGAAAGACATTCAGTGCTCTTGGATAGGCCGAGCGAATATAATAAAGATGACAATACTCCCCAAACTAATCTATTTATTTAGTGCTATACCAATCAGACTCCCAAGAAACTATTTCAATGACCTAGAAAAAATAACAACAAAATTCATATGGAAGAATAAAAGGTCGAGAATTGCAAGGGAACTAATGAAAAAAAAACTCAGAGGAAGGTGGTCTAAGTGTACCTGATCTAAAGCTATATTATATAGCAGCAGTCACCAAAACCATTTGGTATTGGCTAAGAAATAGACCGGTAGATCAGTGGAACAGATTAGATACAAAGGACAAAAAAGGGTATATCTATAGCAATCTAATCTTTGACAAACCCAAAGATTCCAACATTAGGGATAAAAATTCATTATTCGGAAAAAGCTGTTGGGAAAACTGGAAATTAGTATGGCAGAAATTAGATATGGATCCACACTTAACACCATATACCAAGATAAGATCAAAATGGATCCATGATTTAGGCATAAAGAGGGAGATAATAAATAGATTAGAGGAACAGAGGATAATCTACCTCTCAGACTTGTGGAGGAGGAAGGAATTTATGACCAGAGGAGAACTAGAGATCATTATTGATCACAAAATAGAAGATTTTGATTACATCAAACTAAAAAGTTTCTGTACAAATAATACTAATGCAAACAAGATTAGAAGGGAAGTAACAAATTGGGAAAATATTTTTAAAAACAAAGGTTCTGACAAAGGTCTCATTTCCAAAATATATAGAGAACTGACCATAATTTATAAGAAACCGAACCATTTTCCAATTGATAAATGGTCAAAGGATATGAACAGACAATTCTCAGAGGAAGAAATTGAAACTATATCAACTCACATGAAAGAGTGTTCCAAATCACTACTGATCAGAGAAATGCAAATTAAGACCACTCTGAGATACCACTACACACCTGTCAGATTGGCTAAGATGACAGGAACAAATAATGATAAATGTTGGAGGGGATGTGGGGAAATTGGGACACTAATACATTGCTGGTGGAGTTGCGAAAGAATCCAGCCATTCTGGAGAGCAATCTGGAATTATGCCCAAAAAGTTATCAAACTGTGCATGCCCTTTGACCCAGCAGCGCTATTACTGGGATTATATCCCAAAGAAATACTAAAGAGCGGAAAGAGACATATATGTGCCAAAATGTTTGTGGCAGCTCTTTTTGTTGTAGCTAGAAACTGGAAGATGAATGGATGTCCATCAGTTGGAGAATGGTTGGGTAAATTGTGGTATATGAAGGTTATGGAATATTATTGCTCTGTAAGAAATGACCAGCAGGAGGAATACAGAGAGGCTTGGAGGGACTTACATGAACTGATGCTGAGTGAAATGAGCAGAACCAGAAGATCACTGTACACCTCAACAACAATACTGTATGAGGATGTATTCTGATGGAAGTGGAAATCTTCAACATAAAGAAGATCCAACTCACTTCCAGTTGATCAATGATGGACAGAGGTAGCTACACCCAGAGAAGAAACACTGGGAGGGGAATGTAAATTATTAGCACTAATATCTGTCTGCCCAGGTTGCATGTACCTTCGGATTCTAATGTTTATTGTGTAACAAGAAAATGATATTCACACACATGTATTGTACCTAGACTATATTGTAACACATGTAAAATGTATGAGATTGCCTGTCATCGGGGGGAGGGAATAGAGGGAGGGGAGGTAATTTGGAAAAATGAATACAAGGGATAATATTATAAAATATATATATATATATATATATATATAAAATAAAAAAATTTTAAAAAAAAATTAAATAAATAAATCCACAGAAATAACCAACATTTCTATGTTACCAACAAAGTCCAGCAACAAGAGATACAAAGAAAAATTCCATTTAAGATTACTGTAGATAATATAAACTATTTGGGAGTTTACCTGCCAAGACAAAGTCAGGAAGTATATGAACACAATTATAAAACACTTTCCACACAAATAGTCAGACCTAATCTATTGGAATAATAGCAAGTGTATATGGGTAGGCTGAGCTAATATAATAAAAATGACAATTATATCGAAATTAACCTACTTATCCAGTGCCATACCAATCAAACTGCCAAGAAATTATTTTATAGAGCTAGAAAAAATAATAACAAAGTTCATCTAGAACAACAAAAGGTTAAGAATTTTAAGAAAATGAATGAAAATAATGCAAAGGAAGGTGTTATAGCTATACCAGACTTAAAACTACATAATAAAGCAGTGATCATCAAAACCTTTTGGTACTGCCTAAGAAATGGAGTGTTCAATCAGCCTAATAGGTTAGATTCACAAACCAAAAGACAAAATGACTATAGTAATCTAGTGTTTGATAAACCCAGAGACCCCAGCTTCGGGGATAAGAATTTACCATCTGACAAAACTTTTTGGGAAAATTGGGAATTAGTATGGCAGAAACTAGGCATTAACCCACACTTAACACCCTATACCAAGATAAGATCAAAATGTATTCATAATTTAGACATTAAGAGTGACACTATAAACAAATTAGAAGAACATAGGATAGTTTACTTCTCAGATTCATGGAGAAGGAAGGAATTTGTAGCTAAAAACAAACTAGAGTACATTATGGAATGCAAAATGGATAACTTTGATTACATTAAGTTAAAAAGTTTTTGAACAAACAAAACCAAATGCAGATAAGATTCAAAGGGAAGCAGTACATTTGGGAAAAAATTTATATAGGCCTCATTTCTAAAATATCTAGAGAATTGACCCAAATTTTTAAGACTATAACCCATTCTCCAATTGATAAAGGGTCAAAGGATATAAACAGACAATTTTCAGATGAAGAAACTGAAACCATTTCTAGTCATATTATCAGAGAAATGTAAATTAAGATAACTCTGAGGTACTACTACACTCTTCTCAGGTTGGGGAAGATGACAGAAAAAGATAGTGATGAATATTGAAAGGGACATGGGAAAACTGGGATACCAACACATTGTTGGTGGAGTTGTAAACTGATCCAATAATTCTGAAAAACAATTTGGAATTATGCCCAAAGGCCTATCAATCTATCCATACTCTTTCATCAAGCAGTGTCTCTACTGGGCCTGTATTCCAAAGAGATAATAAAAAAGGGAAAAGAACCAACATGAGCCAAAATGTTCATAACAGCCCTTTTTGTATTGGCAAGGAACTGGAAACTGAGTGGATGCCCATCAGTTGGGGAATAAGTTATGGCATATGAATGTTATGGAATATTATTGTTCTATAAGAAATGATCAGTGGGATTCCAGAAAGGTCTGAAGAACCTTGCATGAATTGATGTTAAGTGAAGTGAGTAAAACCAGGGGAACATTGAATATAATATACAATGATCAGTTCTGAGGGACGTGGCTCTCTTCAACAATGAGGTGATTCAGGCCAGTTCCAATGGTCTTGTGATGGAGAGAGTCATCTGAACCCAGAGAGAGGATTGTGGGGATTGAATGCAAATGCAATATTTTAATTTTTTCTTTGGTTATTGTTTGCTTGTATTTTGTTTTCTTTCTCATTTTTTCCTTTTTTGATCTCCTTTTTCTTGTGCAGCAAAATTTGTATTGAAATATGCATACAAGAGTTGCACATGTTTAACATATATTGGATTACTTGCTGTCTAGGGAGGAATTGGGTGGGAGGGAAGGAGAAAAAATTGGAACACAAGGTTTTACAAGGGTGGATGTTGAAAATTGTGCATATGTCTTAAAAATAAAAAGTTTTAATAATTAAAAAGAAATGAAAATCACCTACATTTTCCAAGGGGAAAAAAGTATGGTGAATGGAAATCATGATCAATTAGAAAAAAAAAAAAGACCTTGCATTAAAATCCCAGTTCTATAACTTGATCTATGTGTTACCACCTCCCAAATCATTTTACCTCACTCTGCCTCAGTTTCCTCATATGTAAAATGATCCAAATAGATTAGATGCTCTGTCAGAATCTTGGCAATTTTAAACTATTATCTACTTTTCTTCCTCTAGCCTCAAATTATCTGGTATTTATATTTATCATCACTTCAACTTTGTATAAATTGAGCTCCATGAGGGCAAATACTGTTGACTAATTTTTTTCTCTATATCTTCAATAACTGGTGCAATTGCACTTATCAAATGCTTAATACACATCTGTTTGCTTGGATTGTACACCAAGGCCAATGTCCACAGAAACTCAAAATCTCAGAGATAGAAGAGACCTCAGAGCAATTCTATTTCTTGTCTGTTTGACCTTAGGTAGGAAAACCAGTGTTCTCAAATATGAAATGAAATAATTTAACTAGATAATCTCCATGGTCCCTAGTCTCTGGCCATCTCTTCCACAACACCCTGGGCACCATTACTTTTTTCAGTCCCCTCCTCCCCCTAGTTCTAAACTCAGGAAGCTATGGTCAAAGAAACTTTTTCATTGATCCTAGATAAGGGATGTTAATCTTTCCCCAGTATAACCCCATTTGTTTGGTCCATAATTTTACAGACCAAATCATCAGAGCCTGGTTGTAATCCCCCATATAAGTTTCTCACAAAAATTACCCAAATGGGCTCACAAAGAGTTAAGCATAACTGAAAATTACTGAACAAGAACATAAGTTATTTGAGAATAGGTGAGTCTTTACTTTGACATTTGTAAACTATTGTAAACTCCAGGACATAGCACAGAACATATATCAAGCAATTACCACTATATCAGATAAAGAGAATTGACAATCATCTCTTTCTCTCATTTACCTATCTGCTATTTCCTCTTTTATTTATTTTTTTCTTTTTCTTTTTTATTTTTTTGCTATTTCCTCTTAAATAGTTGAAGAAAGCAAGGCCCAATGGGACTGCTTAACCAAGATTCCATAGTTAAGAGGAAGCACCAGAACATAAAGCTTCATGGTTTTATACCCCTCTTACTTTGGTGCTATTTTTTCAGAACAAAGCTGAAAGACCAAAAGATAAAAATATGAAAGAAGCCAATATTCAACCATCTTGGAAAAAACCTTTCTTTTTTAAGATTAAAATTCAATGAGATCTGAATTCTCCCTGAGCACTAATTCTTGTACTGAAATCTTAGCCTTGGTATGTATCAGTAGACCTAGTGTATTGTCCTTAAGCACTTTCCTTTAGGCTTGGATGGGTTAATCCCATTCAGAGTAGAATCAGTTCTACCATACCCAGCTTTAAACTTTGGCTTCCAAAGTATTACAGGAATCTCATGAATGAAGTGAAAATGTTTTGAAACTCAAGCCTCTTTAATAGCCCCAGCAATCATCAGTAAATTGCCGACTTTACAGGTATAATTTTCAGTAAGGGTCAGGAAAATTCATTCATTAGAATTACGGGAGATAAAAATTTAAATGTTCCTGTAATATTTATAGGAAAAGTGTCATCAGTATCAAATGGACTTAAATCATATCCATTAATTATTAAGCACTTCTCTACATTTCTGAGTGAAGTTTTTAATGGAATGAAATCGCCTTAACTTCAGTATCGTCATTACTGCCTATTTATAACGAGCTTTGTGTTTGGCTCAAGAAATGCCTTCTCACTCAGGCTAAGAGAAGAGGTGGTTATCCCTCTGCAGAGAGGCTTCCAATCGAATCCATTACATGGGGACAAGAGAGAGAACTGCTAAACATAAGCATTCACTACAAGTATTCAATGATGCTATAATTAATCAAATCAAGACTTCATTTTTCCAGAAGGGAGTAATATTTTGTTTACATTTGGAGTATAAAAAGACTACTTTGCATAATGCATAGGGTACGGAGCTTAGAGTTGGAATTCTTTTTCAGAACAAGAAAAATAAGATCAAAAAGGAAAGAAAATGAGTAAGAAAACAAAATGCAAGTGAACAACATCAAATAGAATGATGTTATGATCCACATTCAGTTTCCACAGTCCTTTCTCTGGGTATAGATGGCTCTCTTTATCACAAAATCACTGGAACTAGCATCAATAAATAGATTTAAATCTTTATAAAGAAACTTAATTCATCTAAGCCAGTGGAGTCAAAATCAAATAGGAAAAAACACCTACAGGACAACATAGTAAGAAAACCACAAATTAACATTATCTATATTTTGTTGTATTTTATTTACTTTGTTAACATTTCCTAATTATATTTTAATTTGGTTTTGGCAGCAATAGGGAATTTTTCTCAAAACATGCCCTTCATTTTACAAATAAGGAAATTAAATCAGTTAAGTGATTTGTCCAAAGTCTCATAGCTAGTTCATGTTAGAGATAGGATTTGAATCCAGAACTTGTGGCTTTAAATCCAGGGCTCATTTTGTTGTTCAATACTGCCTTTCCTTTTTTTTTAATTAAAGCTTTTTATTTTCAAAATATATTCATTTTCAGTATTCATCCTTGCAAAACTTTGTGTTCCAAATTTTTTCTTCCCCTCTTCCCCCACCTCCTCCCCTAGATGGCAAGCAATTCAATATATGTTAAGCACATGCAATTCTTCTCTACATATTTCCACAGTTATCATGCTGCACAAGAAAAATCAGATCATAAAGGGGAAAAATGAGAAAGAAAACAAAATGTAAGCAAAAAAAAATGGTAAAAAAAAAATAATACTATGTTGTGATCTATACTCATTTCCCACAGTTCTCTCTCTGGCTGCAGATGGCTCTCTTTATCACAAAATCATTGGAATTAGCCTGAATCGCTTCATTGTTGAAAAGAGCCAAGTCCTTCAGAGTTGATCATCTATATAATCTTGTTGCTGTGTACAATATTCTCTTGGTTCTGTTCATTTCACTCAGCATCAGTTGATGTAAATCTCTCCAGGTCTTTATGAAATCATTCTGCTGATCATTTCTTATAGAAAAATAATATTTCATAATACCCAGCTGATGGGTATCCACTCAGTTTCCGGTTTCTTGCCACTACAAAAAGGGCTGTTATAAATATTGTGCACATGTGGGTTCTTTTCCCTTTTTTATGATCTCTTTGGGATCCAATTCCCTTTCATTTTTAAGATATCAGATTGAAAGCTAAAAGGGATCTTCAAGTCCACTGAGATGAACTGTTTTTTTGCCAATAAAGAAACCGAGATGCTGAGAAATTAAATGCCACTGGTCAAAATCACATAAAAGGTGTCAGAAATGGGATCTGAATGTAGGTCCTCTGATGTCCTTTCATGAGTTTTCTTCCTCCGTTAGGATCTAATCCTTGAAAGTTAATATTGCATCTTCTCAGAATTTAGCATTTTGCTCAGAATGCAGCAAGCACTTAATAAATGCTTTTAAAGCATGTAGTTATCACCTCTAACTCCAGAATCAGAGTTTTTTCCCCATTGTATCATTTTGCCTACCATAGACAATGCTGAAGTAAACTCAACAAAATATCAAGTCCACGATCATCCTTTTATGAATGCAGAAACATAGGCTTGCAAAGGGAAGGGGATTTGCGGAAGGATAAAGAACCACTGAGAGACAGAAGGAGATCTAAAAGTGAGATTTTCTAATTGCTCTTCTTTTCCCCTTGGGGTTGTATATCTACCCCAACATTCCTAGAGTGAAAAGGGGCTAATTAAAAAAATAATAATAAATTGCCTCACTGTTCTTCCTTAGCCTTAATCCCTTTAATATTTGCCCATGAATACTTTGTCTTTAATAATAATTTCTATGGCACTTTAGGGTTTACCAGCTGTTTCATCCCTTGACAGAAGAGATGGAGAACTAGATTTTAAATTTAAGACACTTCACTTACAAAGCACATGTTTATTTTCATCTATCCTGTACAATTTGCCATTTGTTTTACTGCAGTACCCTGCTCTGAACTTAGAGTAACCTTCTCTGGAACCAAACTCCAGAGTCTATGGATCCATTCTACCCTTCCTTGGGGAAGTTAATCAATTTTGGAACTTTGTCCAGGGCTGAGCTGCCCTGACAGATGAGGGAGTTCATGTATATGCAATTTATTATCTACAGAGTTTCAGTCCATGTGGTATAGTGTATTCATCCCAGGAATCTTGCCATCTGTCCTATACACATATGTCTTGTGTTCTTTGGCCACCTGTCATCTCATATACCTTCTCCCTCCCCTATCCCTTCAAGAGCAAAGGATTATCTCACTTGTTTGCATTTGTACTCCTAAAATTTAACACAGTGCTTAAAACATAGAAAGTTCTTAATACATGTCCCTTTCATTCTTTTTTCTTCTTTTTCTTCGTTCCTTTGTCTCTTTCCCTTTCTTCCTTCCTTTTTTCCCTTCCTCTTTCTTCTTTCTTTCTTTGCTTTTTTCTTTCTTCCTTTCCTTCTTTCTTCTTTCCTTTCTTTCTTTTCCTTTCTTCCTTCCTTCCTTCCTTGCTTCCTTTTTCTTTCTTCCTTTGTTCCTTCTCTTTCCCATTCCTTTCTGTCTCCTTTTCTCTCTCACTTAGAGAAAGTCACTTTACCTCATGAGCCCCATCTTCCTTATTCTTACAGCAATACTATCAAATTGCAGTATCAGTTGTTGGGAAGAGCAGGCAGCCAGCAAGCTTTATAGAATTTGTGAAAATGTAAATTATTTTCAAATTAATATATTATTATCCTTAAAATGTAAATTATTTTCAAATTAATATATTATTATCCTTCTTCATTTTTTCACATTTCACAGTTAAGTAAATTGAAACTCAGAGATTTATGTGACACAACTAACTAATAATTTGATGAAATAGAAGCTTGTGGAAGGCAGGTTTTTTGTTTGTTTGTTTTATTTGTTTATTGATTTTCTGATTTTGGATCCTCAGTGCCTCACACACAGTAGGTGTATGTTGAATTAAATGGAACATTACAGCAGATTTGAACTCACTCATCCTGGCCTCCAGGACCAGCTCTTATTCCCTTATACCTCCCTACTGCTTCTGGCACTCAAGATTAGAAAATATTCAGTTAATGTTTATTTTTTTCTGCAATAAACTGAGCTTTTCACAAGGATAACCCTGTAACTATCCTGATAAATTGAGAACATGTGGTTCAAATACATAATGTTGAATACACACAGAAGTATCTGTGTGCATCCTATTCATAAACAAGATCACCTACCTAATTATTTGCTATTCAATTTGCAAAACGGTGCCATTTCATAAGAAAGCCTCAGGGTGCAAGCAAATCATTAATTACAATACAGTGAGATATTCCAAACAAATGACAACAACGGGGCAGAAGCAGATAGCATTAAACAGCATTCCACCGCCAGCACTCCTGGGTCCCAATTACACAGACCATTCAAGCATTAGCAAGGGTAATTGTGTCTATCTCCCACGTTGCTTTGAATGTGTAGACCTGGCCAAACACCACCACTTAGTGCAGTTGAGAAGGCATTTCATCTGTGCTCTGATACTTTTAAGTGTGCCTGGAGGCTAACAAATTATAAATGATAAATGTGAACAACAAGTATGTATATAATCATATAGAGAACTTATATGTATATTACACAATACATTATACATAGAGTGGATTGTTAATATCCATACATATACATATATGCAGTTTCACAGAAGCTATTAAAATTTAAAAGTACTCTAAGGCTTTTTGGAATAACCTGGGGAAAAAAGAGACAAAGAAAGGGGGAGGAGAGGGAGGGAGGGAAGAAGGAAGAAAGAGGGAGGGAGGAGAAAGAGAAGAAGGCAGGGACAGAGGGAGGGAGGGACAGAAAGAAGGAGGGAAGAAGGAAGAAAGAGGGAGGGAGGAGAAAGAGAATAAGGTAGGAACAGGGGGAGGGAGGGACAGAAGGAAGGAGGGAAGAAGGAAGAAAGAGGGAGGGAGGAGAAAGGGAAGAAGGCAGGGACAGAGGGAGGGAGGGACAGAAGGAAGGAGGGAAGAAGGGAGGCAGGAAGGTAGGAATGGATGGAGAGAGAGAAGGGGAGGGAGAGGGAGTGAGAGAGAGAGAGAGAGAGAGAGAGAGAGAGAGAGAGAGAGAGAGAGAGAGAGAGATAGTATGTGTGAAGGAGAGAGAGAGAGAGAGAAACTGAGAGACAGAGAGAAGAGAAAGAGATTTTTTTCATAAGATTCATTGTATTTGTTGGAAAGGGGGATTGTTATTTTCTTGTCAAAACCCATGATTTCATTGGAGGAAGGATCTACCTCCCAATAAAGAAACTCCCTAATATTAGATTAGCCATATTTTTCCCCCACAATGTCTAGTCTTAGGTACCTGTGGCACTAAGAAATTAAGCAATGTGCCCAGGATACCAGAGCAAATAAGAATCAGAGGCAAATTTTAAATCCAGAGGTGATTCTATATCCATCATTCTCTAAACTGTCATTATTTGTGTTAAAATATATGTGTATATGCAAATAAATACCCATATGCATTTATGCCAGTATCAGTTGATCAACAAGCATTTATTAAACACTCACAGTTTTCTAGGGGTGCTAGGTGGTCCAGTGAATACAGTGATGATTCAGAAACTCATTCTCCTCAATTCGAATCTGGCCTCAGACATTTCCTAGCTATGTGGTCCTCACAAGTCACTTAAGTCTGTTTGACTCAGTTTCCTCATCATTTTTTTCCTCATCATTTTCCTCCATGAGCTGGAGGAAAATGGCAGTCGATTGGACAAGAAAACCCAAAATTGGGTCACAAAGAATAGAACACAATAAAAAAAAAATTTTTGAACAATACTATGTGCTCACCACTTTTTTAGACTGTCCATCCCAAAGTGGTTGTTGGTCATGTTGCTGAAGGATTTAGCCAATGTCATACATATATTAAGTAGCAGAGATTCTTAATAAAATGAAATACCCCCTATACCGGTTACATATACATCCTCTTGCAGCTCAATTCAAGCCTTTATTCTTTTTATAAATGGTTAGGCTAAAACTGAAAATATCCTCAATTCCTTACTCTTTCTCCCACTCCTTCCTCTCTGTATCTAATTTGTACCTTTTTAGCATCTATCCCAGGCATCCTTCTTCTTCACTCATACCGTCACCATCATATTTCAAGACCCCATTACTTTTCAGCTGCACTATTGCAGAAAAATTCTAATTAGACATCCTGCCTCATTTCCATGTCATCGAACATACACACACACACTTAACTCCAGTGACTCTTTAGTACCCCTTATTCTTTATTTCCTTCATGCTTTTATTTCCCTACACATACCATTCCATTTGGTGCCTTTGGACTGGACATCCCTCACCTCTAGAATACTCTATCCAGCTCATCTCCACCTCTCAGTTTCCCCAGCTTCCTTCAAGACTCAACTCAAAACCGATGTTTTACCAAAAGACTTTCCAAGTTCCTTCAACTTTTTTTCATATTAGGAAATTATTATCATTTTATCATATTAAGAACTTCTTTTTCACATTATCATCCATCTATTCTGTAAATGTCTTATATGTACCCTCATTATTTTCATGTTATATCTCTCATTTAAATATAAACTCCACAAAGGTAGGGACTGCTCTTGACTTTTTTTTGTGTGTTTGTCCAGAATTTAGAGCCAGTTATCTATTAAGCACTTCATAAATGCTTGTTTAGTGATCAACTTAATCTATCTAAAAGCTCCCCTATTAAAATTTTACAGAATAATCCATTTCCTAGTTGAAAACAAGGTTTACAAAATTAAAAAAAAATAAAAGAAGTATCTCATTTATACCCAATATGGCCACTCTTCCAACATCATGGACCAAGAAACAGCAAGAGTACATCAGTAGACAGGAGACACACTTCACCATATCTTCCCAAGTTGGCTTGGGGAATCTTAAAATCTAGGCTGCTACAGTTTCAAAAGGTTGTGTTTAAAATGAACAAAAAACAATGACTCTCCTAGGGGAAAAATCCAGTCAAGAGAATAGAATGCAGCTAAGAAACCATGACAGGAGACATGAAGCAGGCTGGCACCAAACATCCAGAACTCACTACATCAAATACAAGGCAGAGACAGGATCGGAGCTGGGGCTGCAAGTTATGAGAACATAAAGGCTTTTCATAGAGCCTGTGAAATGAGAGGGCCATGTTTATTGCAAGCTGTACAGAAACCGGAAATGAACAGGGTGGGTGGCTGTTAGAGAAGGGGCTTCAAAACATGAAGAGCTGGAGAAATTGAGGAAGGATGCAAAAAGGATGGATTTTTGAGAGACGTGGCATTCAGATGGATGAACCTGAAACCCACAAGGAAGAGAAAATTTGACATCTATTGGAAAGTCTTCTCCCTCCATCAAAACAAAACAAAACAAAACAAAAATTAAAAAAAAAAAACTTGACAAGTTCAACAACAAAAAAAGATCATTTCTTTTATTTTTCATAAGTCTATTCAGAAGATTACAATAAAACACAACTATGTATATTAAGAAAAATATCATCACATGTGAATGAATGGAAATAGCTATGGATTTAGGTCAGCCTCAAAGACTCATAGGCTAGAAAGTTCTTATATAATTGCATGCCCACTATGATTTTATCCAATATTTTAAAAAAATCTGTTTCCTTCAAGTCTCAGAGACCTTTGCTCATTCCCCCAGTAGCTTTTCTCTATCTCCTTCAAACCAATTATTTAGTACACATTTTATATTTATTTGTCTATGGATATGTTGCTTCTCTCCAAGTAGTGGCTGCTAGGTGGTATGATTTTTTTCCCTTTTTTATTTTAGCTTTTTATATACAAAACATATGCTTGGGTAATTTTTTACCATTGACCCTTTCAAAAACTTCTGTTCCAACTTTTCCCCTCCTTCCCTCCACCTCCTCTCCTAGATAGCAGGCAGTACTAGGTGGTATAGTTGAGAGACCACCAAGCTTGGAGTCACCAAGATCTGAGTTCAAATTTGATTTCAGACATTAAGATACTCACTGTGTGATTCTTGCCAAGTTACTTAACCTTTATCTGCCTCACTTTCCTTATTGGTAGAGATAGAGATAGCACCTCCCTCTCAGGTTGTTGTGAAATAAGATAACTTTTGTAAAATGCTTAA
>NC_133622.1:217984770-218052270 GCF_048593235.1 Sminthopsis crassicaudata | reverse complement strand
AGCCACAAGTGATTTTGAATAATAAACATCACTTAGCCACTGTAAGAAAGCTGACATCCTTTGGGCATATTTTATTGCCTACCAATTTGATTCTCTCGTAAATCTCTCATTCAGGTTGGTTGATTGACTGACATCTATATTTCTCTATCAAGATTGGGATATCAAGTTATTGTCTCAACCTGACATTTTACCTTCATTCAGCCTTAGCTTTCATTTGGTTTCTCGTCAATACTTGCAATCATCCACATCTTAGCTAGAATAACAGATGTTCACATCACTTTTCCACCCCACCATTATCTTTAGATTCGCAGAGAAAGTACATAGTGTATTTCCCTCAGTGAAACTGTCAAATTACAGCTGATGGAATGCCAACATCCCAGCATTGACCATCAATTCTACAAAACGACCCTAGCACACAGATGCATCATCCTTTCCTACAGCCCCATCACCTTTATCACTCATTTATAAGCTGCCTTGACACTATTGATAGCCAAGTGAATTAATTTTTTTCCAGAATGATTTCATGAAACTCTTGAATGTTAGACCTAAGATCAAATATATCATGTCAACTGAGCTTCCCTATGTCATTTCTTCCCCTCAAGGGCCAAGTTAATCAAGAAGGTTTGAGTCTCTGCAAGCTCAGTTTGCTAATTGCTAAAAATTGCATTTATTACTAGCTACCAATAGAATTTTTTCTCTTTTTTCTTCAGTGGCAAAAAGAAAATTGGTATAAGAGGTAGAACTAGGTTTTTGTCCAGGTCTTTTACTACCTATCCATAGGACTTAAAGCAATCCTCTCCTCCTGTGTGGGTCTCAATTTAATCTTTAGTAAAAACAATGGGGGGAAGAGTTAGATTCCAACTTCTTAAATTGTGGGTCATAATCCTATATGGAGTTTCATAACTGAATGTGGAATTCACAAACTTATGAGTTATTATCAGTAAATGTTTGATTTGTGTACCTATTTTATATACTTAGTATTACATAAAAATTTCTTAGGTGAAAAAGTGTTGCAAGTGAAAAAATTCAAGAAATCCTCTATTAAATGATCTTTAAAATGCCCTCCCTAGTCTATCATAAGTTGTGAATGGTCCTTTAGCCTGGGAGCTCTTTGAGATCAAGGATTCTTTTTTTGCCTTTCTTTTTATATTTCCAGCACTTGGCATATAGCAGGTGCTTAATAAATGATTATGGATTGCCTGAGTTCATTCTGTTTCTATTACCTGTGGAAAGCCAAGAACAAGACATTGGAACTGTTTAGTACTTAGCAGTTAGTGATGTCTCTGTCCCAGATACTATTCTATGCTCTGGGGATACAAAAAGAAGTAAAAGACAGTTCCTGTTCTGAAGAAGCTCACAGTCTAATGGAGGGAAGTCCTTTGTACAGAACGGATGCTTAATTTTTCAAAACAATTTCTGCCTTTGAATTTAGAATCACAAGTGTACTTCTTTTGCTTTTAAAGTCTATATTTTTAAAAGTGACATATTAGCTCTGATTCTGCTATTTCTTTCTAGCTTTGAAGAAAAGTTTTTCACTGATAGGAGAAGCAGAATGAATTAATGAATATCCTTGGTGCCCCATGAAATGAAACTTCTGGTCAAGCTGGTGTTCTGAGCAGTCACCTGAACATAAGGGACTAGGCTTGGTCTCTGATAATGGATAGTATTTTCCATACTGTTCAAAGAGTCCAATCATATAGGAGCAAAATGTCTTTCACTGGGACCCTTGACTTTTGCTCTCTACCAAATCTGGCTAACCTCTTCTTTTTAATCTAAATCCTAGTGATCATGTCCCAAAATAACATCTTCATTACTAAAAACCTCTTCCTGCTTCATTAGAGCTCAATTTCCCCAATTTCACAACTTGAAATTTGGAATATAGTTCAATTCAATAAGAATTGAGTATTTAGTGTACTTGAGCTATGGGGATAAAGAGACAAAAACAATCCACAAAAAAGCTTTTTTAAGCACTCGATTTATACTATTTGTGCTAAGCTCTGGAGATACAGAGAGAAAATTTTAAAAAAGACTCCTACCCTCAAAGAGTTTATATTCTAATAGGGAGAATACTTATATCTACATAAATACAAACAAGGTAACATCTAAAGTAGTTGGATGGTAACCTGAGAGAATCTAAGAGAATCTAATCTAAGAGAAAACAAAACCATCTCTTTGCCCTCAAAGAACTTGGGTGGTAAAGTGGTGTGTTATGGGCCAAAATTCTGAACTTGAAACAAAGGATTCTTACAAGGTACTAAGTCAGTAGAATTGATAGAGACAATAATTATCCAATTTAGCATGGTTCAGTATGATTGACTTAATCCTACAAGGAGATGTTATGGGCCAGAACTTGAAACAAGGTACTAAGTGGAATGGAGGAGACAATGGTTAAATCTAGTTTAGTATTGATTTAATCCTACAACAAATAATGATTTCCTAGTGATATCATGATTGATGTATACTCAGGGTGGAATTTATAAGGTAGAAGCCTCAGCCAGGGAGATTCAGAGGCAAGTGGACAGAAGGCTGGAGGCTGAAGGCTGGAGCACAAGCCCTTGGACTCGGACAGATTCATCCCACCTCACACCACCATGGTGTCAGGCTCTCCTCTTTCACTTTTCCACTGAAACCAAAACTCCTGAAGGCCTCCAGAAACCTAGCCAAGCCCCAAGTGAAGGAGATAAGACTTTGAAAGAGATAATAAAGGATTTGGACTTTAACACCTGGCTGTAATCCTGGTGATTACTGAACTGAAACGAAGGCTGCTCCCAGAGATCACAAGAAAACCTCAACAGAGAACATTATATTTTAGAGGGAACATTACAATGGTGGTTACAAGATATGAACTAGAAGGGGAGAGGATGGAATGGAGATCATCGTTAAAGTCTCTTCTGTGAATTCTAGAGTACTTTGAAGAATCATTATGATGAGGGGATTAAAAAACCATTTGCCAATGCTTGTCAATGTTATTTTTACAATCTGTCTCTCTCTCACAGTTCCCCTTCTGACCTTCATCTCCTCTCACGTGGACTCCATCAATAGTCTGCTAATTAGTCCTCTTTCTGAGAACATCATCCCATCTCCAAATCATCCTCCACATAATTGCCAAATTGACTTTCCTAACGGCACAGTTGCGATCATGAGACTACCTGTTCAATAAATTCCACTGATTCCCAAAGACTTATAGAACCAAAAGCGAACTTTGCTTGGTATTCAAATCTTTTTTTCAAATCTTCCTACTTCAGCTTTTATGTCACTCTCCTCCTATACTCATGGATTCATCCATATTGCCATAGTTCCACAGACACCACACCTTCCCTCTGGAATCTGAAACTTTGCACTGGACTGGACCCAATGTCTAGAGTGTTTTCTCTTTTTCCTCAGCCTTTTTTACTCTCTGGTTTCGTTCAAAACGAAGCTCAAGATCCACTTCTACATGAAGCTTTCCCTTATTCTCCTAAATGCTGTTATACTCCCTCCTCCAACTATCTTGCATACAATTTATGGATGTCCTATGTGTCTATTTTGTTGTTGTTCAGTCATTTTTCAGTCATGTCCAACTCTTTGTGACTCTATTTGGAGGTTTTCTGGGTAAATATACTAGAATATTTTGCCAATTCCTTCTCCGGATTATTTTATATAATAGAAAATTGAGGCAAACAGGAATGTTACTTGCCCAGGGTGACAGAGCTAATCAGAGTTTGGAGCCAGATTTGAACTCAGGAATATGAGTCTTTCTTACTCTAGGTCTAGCACGCGACCCACTACACTAACTGGCTGCTCCCATGTGTATATATGTACATGATTATTTTAATGTTGCTTTTCCCATTAGACTATTAAGTCAGAGTACTGTTCTTTCCTCTTTATACTCTTAGAAAGTGAATATGTAGAAAAGAAAGGGATAAGTAGGAGACACAGTTGACAGAGCACCAGGCTTTGCATCAGGAAGATCTGAGTTCAAATCTGCTCTCAGATATTTAATATCTGTGTAATCCTAGACAAGTCACTCTAATTCTGTCTAACATAGTTTCCTCATCTGTAAAATGGGAATAATAATAGCACCTGATTTTCAAAATTATTGTCAGGATCAGATAGGATAATATTTGTAAAATGCTTTGCAAACCTGAAAGCACTATATAAATGTTAACTATCATCACAGTGTCTGACATGATTAAGAGCTTAATGTGTTCTGATATATTTACCTGCTGTCTTGCCTGTTTAAATGTAAAATCCTCCAGGTCAAGGTTATTTCATTCTGAATTTTGTAGCCTCAATATTCAACAAAGTATCTGATGCAGAGGAAGGACATAATATAATTGTTTATGTGCTATACAAGTTTCTTGAGAACATGCATTGGTTTTGCCATTATTGGGCATAGCAGACAGAGTGCCTGGCACATAGTAGGTATGTAATAAATGTTTATTAGTTTTTGATAAATTAATAAGTACTAACTTAAAAGCATATATATAAAAAGCAAATTTTCAACAGACTATCGGGGAAAAAAAAACTTTATTCTTGAAAAAGCTCAGCCTTGGAACACAGAAACAACTAGAATCTCCTATGAAAAATTGTCTTTGAACATAACACACCTTATCATATGGTTATGTCATTCTCACTTGAATATTTTCAATGTGGGAAAACTCACATGATTTTCCAAGAGAGTCTGTTTCATTCTTGGACACTTAACTTTTAGGAAGCCTGCATTTTCCTGTTTGTAACGAGCAGTTGCTTCTTCTAGTCTCACCCTCTGGTACCAAGGTACCAGAGCCAAGCAGCCTAATTGAAGCCCTTGAAGAAAGCTCTCCGGTTCTACATATCTCTTCCCTTCTCTATGCTAAACATTCCAAATTTCTTATGCGGATTCCAGTATGGCAGAATGTTGAGGTCGCTCACTATTTTGGATGTGTTCTCTTCCGACTCTTCTTTAACAATAATATTCTCCATAAAAAAAGTGGTACCTATAACTGCAGCTAAAGTTTCAGTTGCCCTCTGAACAGACAACTTCTCACCTCTTTAGTCCAGGACACTCTGCCAGAACCATATCAGAATGTTTATGTTGATTTTACAGTCTACCAGAAAAGATATCTAGATCTTTTTCAGATAAAATGCTATATAAAACCACCTCCTTCATCTTGAGCCTGAGAAAGTGTTTTTTTTTTTTTTAACTTAGGTGTCAGACTTAACATTTATGCTTATTAAATATCTTCTTATTCTATGTTGCTATCATTCAGTCATTTTTCAGTCATGTCTGACTTTTCATGACCCCAACTGGGTTTTCTTGAAAAAGATACTTTAGTGGTCTTCCATTTATTTCTCCAGCTAATTTTACAGGAACTGGGATACCCTGAGGAACTAGGGTAAACAGAGGGATTACACCTGAATTACATAGTTAGTAAGGGCTTGAGGCTGGATTTGAACTTAAAATAATACATCTTCCAGATTGCAAGCCCAGGTCTCCTGTACTCTGTTGTGCCCAGACTAGCTCTCTGGAGGATCTTGGTATCAGCCCAAGTCCTTGGTTTTAGAAGAGAAGTGATGAGGTGAGACTCATGTGGATGGTATGGTCAAAACATGGAGTCCATTTATTCCAAATTCTCTCACCCTTATATACTCTAAACCCCTTATACAACCAAAGCTACACTGTGCATGCACTAACTATATACTGTACAATAAGCAACTTGCTATTATATGCAGATGACTCTTTGCCACCTAGTATCACTCTGCTTCAACTACAACATATGTTCTCACCCCCCCTTGACTTCTCAGGAAAGCTGTGAGCCCTTAGGGGAGATAGAGAGCCAAACCAGACATTAGTAGCTGGTTCCCTCTAAGCTAATACCTCACTTAGAGTTCCTCCACTATCTGTGGCCTTCTACACTACTGTGCCATCTAACTACCTCTTTTATTCTATATGATCTAAGATTCAAAATTATTGAGATTTTTTTCTCCTAATTGGTGACCAATATGCCACTTCTCCCTCCTCCACTTTATATTGCATTTAGACATGGCAATTCTCCATAAATCAATCAAATAGCATTATTAGGATGGAAGCACCACTTTATTTAGGTGGTTTCCATGTAAATAAAATAGGGAGGGGAGCTTGAGTGTTAGTTGTTTGATTAAACTTGATTAAAAGGGTAAATAGCAGGTTTACTCAATTTAAACCCAGAATATCCTGTTTTGCTTCCATAGCTAGATGATTGGAGGATGGTTTGTATTTTGGTTGTTTGGGTGTATTTTTTTTTCTTTAATTTTAATGAATAATTGCCTCATCTCCTCATGGCACTAAGTCTGTAGTAGCTATAGTCTCACAGAATCAACTTGAATTGAGCCAAAGAAAAATCATTGAATACACAATACAGGGAATTTCAGGAGGGGGAAATAATTTGCGTGTGATTTTCTCTGCCTTTTTAACTAAGCCAAGACCACCAACCAGAAAAAAGAGAGCGATTTAATGTGGCATTTCCTCCCTACTTTTCCCTCTTGAATAAAAAGGACTTTCTCCAGTTCCCACATGAATGTTTATAATTCAGAAGCCAAATGGAGACAAGGCTCAACTGTCCCAGCTACATACAGAAAATGTATCAGTATGTTATGTCTTCCAAAGTACAGTGACCTCTTCTTGTTGTTGGTTGCTTATCTTGGATTACAAGCAATTTGGCAATGAGACTGTGCCTTATTCATCTTTTCATTCTCACAGTGCTGAGCTCAGTGCCATGCACATAGCAGACACTCAAGAAACACCATCAAATTGAACTGAAGAATAACCATTCCCTCATGCCATTGGTGCACATTCCCTCTTGGTATTTTCATCTGGATTAGTACAGAGTTGATCTCTTCCAGTCTATGTTGCCCTTTGGTTTGGTCTAGTAGAAAGAGGGTCTAGTGAAATACCTGGTACACAGTAATTGCTTAATAAATTATTTGGTAATTGGGGGAATATAAAGTATTTTTTAAAATGTATTTTGTATTGGCTGACTAGAGGAGGGCCTTGTTTTAAATTCTAACTTTGAGCATCCTAGTCTTTTGATCATTCCCACATCATTAAATCTCTATTAACTTCAGTTTCTTCACCTTTAAAATGGGGATAAATAACACATTGTTTCAGGAGGTTGTTAGGAAGGAAGGTAGCAATCAGAGACTTGAGGACAGATATCTATATCAGGAAAGTCTTCTGCCCATGACACATACTAAAAGGACATGTAACTTCTCATTGCCTCAATTCATTAAGATGATAGATTGCAGAGTGGATACTGTGATCTTCCTTTGCAGGAGTACCTACACTGAGTAAATCACAGTGCAAGACATTATCATCGTAACTACCATGTATATAATGCTTTACAATTTGCAAAGTATTTGAGATGAATCATCTCATTTGCTTTAACAACCTCGTGAGAAAGAGGTTATTGTTATTCCCATTTTTATAAATTAAGAAACTGAGGCTGAGAGAGATTAAATGCTTTGCCCAAAGTAACAGAGCTAATAACTGTCAGAGGCAAGATTACAATTCTTGAAACCAGCATTCTATCCATCACACTACCTACTTGCCCATAATCACAACAATGACAATAAAAATAACTGGTTGGTTTGATGAAATGTTATGTTCTCCCTCCCCTCCAAAAAGAACTGGGTAATCAACCTTCTGGTTGACTTAACTTTGTGGATCTTTATATAACAGGCAACTGACATCTTGCCAGGCTCTTAAATGAAACTTTTCTTATAAGTTAACAGTAAATTGTTTAATGCCCACCCACCCACCTAGCCTCCGGCTCTCTTCTTCAGGAAATGGAAGCATGCTCAACTATGCCCTAATTCAAGTAAGTTGAATTAGACAGAATTTGATCTTCTACCTTTCATCGTTGTTTGCTTTACACTGGCATAAACTGTGTAGGAGGTACCAATAACCAAACCATAAACACTGACAGTGACAAATACCCACACATGTACTCCCCCACAAGGCAGGATGACCATTATGGGGAGAGAGTCCAAGGCAAGCATACTCCTTAAGGCTGCAATTACTAACACGGTGCCTCCCAGAATCCCCTTTCCTTCTTTATTCATTTTCTCCCTCACGCCAAAACACAGAACTCTTCATCATCACTAAGTCCCCCCACCATGCTCTAGGATGCTCTGTCCCAACCTGACTTCATATCCATCATCTTTTACCATATACCGAGTCCATTCTTTTCTCTAAGTCACTGAACTTCCCCAGGTCTCAGTTTCCTTTTAGGCCAAATGAGCCCATTCGAGTCAATGGCCTCTAATGTCCCTTCCAACTGTAAACCTAAGACTCCATGCCATAGTCTATCTACAGGTGGGGAATAAGGAGGTATCATTTACCTATAAACAACAGCAAAATTGGCCAGTTAGACTAGAATTTAGGTTGTGAGAGAAAATAGTAACTAATAATTATCATTAATAATACCATAGCCTAAAAGTTCTTTGTATTCAGCATTTCAGTTGCATTTTCTGCCTTCTGTATCCCTTGAGTTGGCACCTATGGGCAATCTCATCAAGTGACCATTTTTGCTTTGCTTTTGTTAAAGAATGGGTTGATTTATTTGCTATGGCTCTCAACCAAACCTGCTTTTCTCCCAGCTTAGAGCACATGTGGCTGTCAGCAGCTGGGAGAGCTTCTCAACAAAAGGAAGTCATTTGATGCCTCTATTTATTTATAGTATCGAGTCATTAATCAAATAAACAGGTGGGAATGGATTGGGGTGCCAAGGTCCCCCCTGCATCTGTAAAGAGAGAGGAACCATATCTGGCTCATCCCCTGAGTAAATAGTTCTTAGCAGAGGTTGACAAAAGCAGAAGGGTGATTTGGGACTGATCACTAATTTTCCAGAGTCAGTGGATCTGCATAAAGGGAAATGAAAATGGTGTTTCTCCTACTAAAAACTCTTTTTGAGGATATTGGAAAACTGTCCTAAAGTTATAAATTATCTTCAATGGGAGGGGGCTTCAGACTATCTAATCTAACTTTTCTTCCCTTTTTTATATTCACAGCATTTAGCACAGTTCCTGGCACAGAGCAGGTACTTAAGAAATGTTGTTAACTTGCTTATATTCTAAACACAGGAGATGGCTAGAGCCAAGGCATAAGGAGAAAAGCTGGTGTGCCATGTGCAAGGAACAGAGAAAATGCCAGTTTGACTAGACCAATAGAGTACAGGGAGGGGAGGAATATATAAGACTGAAAAGATAAGTTGCAACCAAATTATAAAGGGCTTAAAATACATACATATATATATATATGTATATATATATATATATATGAAATATATATGTGTGTGTGCATATGTTTGTCTATTTATGAATTTATAAATAGATATGTATATATATGATAGAAATCATTTTTATTCTAGAGATAAAAAGGAGTCAATGGAATTTGTTGCGTACTGGAGTACCATGGTCAATTTTATGCATAAGATAAACTACCTTATTAGCTATGTGTAAAATAAAAATAAATAAATACTTGAGTCATGGAAACCAGTGAAAACACCACTGAAATTTCCTAAGTATGAGGTGATGAGGGCATGACCTAAAACATTGAACACAGAAAGCTTGAGATGACCCAGACTTTAAGACCACAAAGTATGGATTGTTAGAAGTGGAAGGTATTTTAGAAGATGAAAGATGGCTGTCTGAGCCAAAAGGTCTACAACTAATCATTTTACAGAGGAAGAAACTGAGAAAAAAGGGGGAAATGATTTGTTGGAATTCATATGACTAATTAATGGCAAGCTTCAAGTAGAAATCATGCCTCCTGAGTTTTAAGTCATTTCTCTCAAGTGAGCTAGTTTATAGGAGAAAAAATGGAACCTAAGTTATTTTATCCTGGGGGTAAAAGGGTGATTTGGCCTATGATATATGACAAAGGTAGTTTTATTCCTGACAGAATAAAGAAATCATCATCTCCTAGTGGTAATTTCAGAGAAACCAGGAAATGTTTGAATTTCATACTCTGTGGCCTGATTCTATGCTGGAAATTCCAATTGAAATTAATTTTTTCAATAATCTAAAGGAGAGGTAGATTAATTTGTTTTGTTATTGCTGTTTATTTTTTTTTTTCCTTTTTGAGGCTTGTCCTGGGTCACACAGTTATTAAGTGTCTGAGTGCAGATTTGAACTCACGAAGATAAATCTTCCTGATTTGAAGGCCAATTCTGGATCCACTGTGCCACCTTGCTGTCCACTTAAGGACTAACTTAATATTAAACAGTTAAGCAAGGCCTTATACTCAGGACTCCATAGTTCTAGTCTTGACAATTAGCAAAACTAGCCCCAGTCTAATGTCCTTTTCAGGTACCTATCTCAGATTCTTTGCCTTTCTATCATTTAGGGGGGAAGAGGGCTGTCCCAAACATCTTGTGTTAATTTTTTTTAATTAAAGCTTTTTTAGTTTTTCAAAACATATGCATGGAAAATTTTCAACATTAGCCTTGCAAAACCTTGTGTCCCAATTTCCCCCTTCCCCCATGCCCTCCCTTAGATGGCAAGTAGTCCAATACATGTTAAACATGGTAGAAATATATGTTAAATCCAATATGTGTATACTTATTTATATAATTATCGTGCCACAGAAGAAAAATCAAATCAAACCAGTTAAAGAAAAAGAGAGAAGCAAAATAAAATGCAAACAAACAACAACAAAAAGAGTGAAAATGTTATGTTGTGAACCACACTCATTTCCCATAGTTCTCTTTCTGGGTGTAGAGGGCTCTCTTCATGACTGAACAATTGGAACTGGTTTGAATCATCTCATTGTTGAATGGAGCCACGTCCATCAGAATTGATCATTGTATAATCTTCTTGTTGCCATATACAATGATCTCCTGGTTCTTCTCATTTCACTCAACATTGGTTTAAGTAAGTCTCTCCAGGCCTCTCTAAAATCATCCTGCTGGTCGTTTCTTACAGAATAATAATATTCCATAGCCTTCATATACCATAACTTATTCAGCCATTCTCCAATTGATGGGCATCCATTCAGTTTCCAGTTCCTTGTCACTACAAAAAGGGCTGCTACAAACATTTTTGTTCACATGGGTTCCTTTCCTTCCTTTAATATCTCTTTGTATCCCATAACATCTTGAAACCTAAGTAGGAACAGAACTCTGGAGACAGAAGATGCTCTATTAACACTTGTTTTGATGAATTAAAATAGAATGATGAGAAACATCATTCAGAGAGATAAGTGTTTCTTAGAGTGTTTGTAAAAGTCTGAAACAGAGAATCTCATCCCACTATCACCAGGAGAAAAATGGAAGGTGACATAGAACTGACAGAAAAGTGAGTGACTATTACTAATTGCCCACTACGATGAAATACAAGGTGCAAGTGGTACCTCTATAATGCATCTCTTGTGTAAACTATCAGAAACTTCTCAGATGGCTAAAAGTTCAGACAAATTTCCCTTTGGGTATCTAGTTGCTCAGACTCTACTTTGATCTAACATTATATTTCTTTTTAGTATTATTTCAAAACACTTAAATCTGCATTCACCTCTAAGACATTAGGACTGGGGAGCAGGTTATATCTAGATAAATGAATATGAGAAATGGTGATAGACTTAGGGGAAGACATGTTTACGTCATACTTAAAAAGATCTCTTTGATTTCCTTGGTGAGAGTACTATTTTCTCCTTTGATTCTGCTAGTAACTTCGTTACAACTGATGTAATATATTGAAAGCAATTTTTCTACCATTTTATAAATACAAATTTTATTTATTATAAAACTTTCCTAGATGGTCTTTGAATGTTCATGTATATAAAAAAATTCAATCATATGGCAGAAAGAACTCTGAACTTGGAGGTAGGAAAAACTGGTTTGGAATCCTGTCTCCCACACTTAATTATGTGACACCATGAATAACCACAATAATAAACAATTAGCATGTGTATAGTGTTATGTGCTAGCACTTTACTAAGTGGTAGAAATTATCTCCTTTTTCTCATATGATAAAATGAGGACTTGGGAGTTGATGATGTCTCAGGTCCTTCTCAGATCTACACATATAATCAGGAAGCTATTGATAACTGTCTGTGAATTTGAATGATAGCTTTACAACCTATCATTGGATAAATGTTATGAAGATAATTCTTATGCATCATTATAATGTGAAAATATTTGTGTCCAAACAAATTTGCTCCAGATGCCAAAATTCCTAATGTCATCTCCTGGTAAGGTTTTGATTTTGTTAGGAATGAGAGGAGGGAAATAGATTTCAAAGCCTGGAAGTCTTACCAGCAAAAGAGAGTTTCAAGACAAACAAAAGAATCCTGAGGAGAAGAGAAAATGGAAAGGAGGATGGATTAAAGACAAAAATTTTATTTAGAACCCCCCCACTTTTTTAAAAGCTACAAAGTGTTTCATGGGGGAAAAAGGCAAGAGAACATGGGCTGGTCATTAGATCCATCTAAACATGAATTTATCTTATTCACTGAATGAGTATTATAAAATCTAACTAACCGCCCAATGGGTTATTGTGACAAGGGTTATTATGACTTCACAGTGCTATAGAAATGAAACTGTCGATTTATTCTTAATTTTACTGAAATATGTAATGTTCACTAAGCATACTGTATAGTTCCTAGTATGGGGGCATTCAAAGGGAAAGAGTCACAACATAAATCAGAACCATTGAAAACCCCATCCTAGGGAGCCTTCGAGATATATAGTCTACTTGAGACTATAATATGACTAAATGTCAAATTTAGCTCTCAGTTTGATGGATGGATGGAAGGAAGGAAGGAAGGAAGGAAGGAAGGAAGGAAGGAAGGAAGGAAGGAAGGAAGGAAGGAAGGAAGGAAGGAAGGAAGGAAGGAAGGGAGGGAGGAAGGGAGGGAGGAAGGGAGGGAGGAAGGGAGGGAGGAAGGGAGGGAGGAAGGGAGGGAGGGAGGAAGGGAGGGAGAGAGGAAGGGAGGGAGAGAGGAAGGGAGGGAGAGAGGAAGGAAGAGAGGAAGGAAGAGAGGAAGGAAGGAAGGAAGGAAGGAAGGAAGGAAGGAAGGAAGGAAGGAAGGAAGGAAGGAAGGAAGGAAGGAAGGAAGGAAGGAAGGAAGGAAGGAAGGAAGGTGTGAAGCCATAAGGCCATTGATTAATATGCCCTTTTCAGTAATGTTCTCAGAACTGGAGACAGAAAGCAGGAGAGATGGGAAGGGCACATGCTTAGGATAACAATTGGTCAAGAGTAGCATGGAGTGCCTAAGTCAGGCTAGATAGGGAAAACTCTCTCCAATGTGGAGCCCAGGGTCCCAGGAAGGAGATGAAATGCTGGATAAGAGGCAGAGGTGGGAAGAATAAACCCAGGATGAAAGTGGCAGGGGAACACAGGACTGGAATTAGGAACTCTGTGATCTCAACTTAGTTCTGGTCTGTCCTTGCTTTGTGTCTGTGGTCAGGCCATTTCCACTCTCTGATCCTTCTCATCCTCATCTGGAGAATGGGGGAATGAGGGATGGGGGTGAGGGGTGCCAGAGCTACAATCAGGAATCACTCAAAACCTTCTTTACCTTAATTCTTTACCAGGATTTGGACGTTGTAGGTGGTCGCTCCTCCAAACCATCAATTCCATAACATATTTGCCCTATACATACTCAAAAGCCAAAAACATTTGTTTTCACCTTAGCAGCAAAAGTCAAACCAAGAAGTTAAAGACCAAAGCCCATGAAGTTTTTCCTCTCCTAAATAAGCCCCTAACTGCAAAGGACAAAAATCAAAGATCCCTTTTTTAAGCCTGCCAGGCAGAGAATACCACAAATTACTGGCACACATTTTGGAATTAACTGAGTTCTTTGAGAGTAGAGGTTATATTTTGCCACTAATTACATCTGGATTATCCAACATTTCTGTAAGAAAGAGCTTTCTCAAGGTAATAAATATTTTCTCAGTCCAGGATCTCAATATTCTGTTTTATAACTAGCTGCCTGGGAATAAATTCTCAGTGAGCTGAGTTTGGAAAGGTAAGTGGACCTGTTTCCTACTTATAAGACTTTTAAAACCCCTGCCTCTGAACCCTAAAATTTCTCTTTTCCTTTTTGTCAATTAATCAACAAGCATTTATTAAACACCACCTTCATTTATGCTACATAAACAAAGATATGTCTTCATATAGAAAGTGATGCAGTACTTTTTTTTTTTACTTAATTGTCCAATATTTGAATATAAGCCAATCTATCAATAAATTGAGGTTCCTTGTCCTACTAAACTAACATTTTTTCTTTTTTAAAATTTTATTTATTTGTTTTAAAACATATTATTTTTATGAATTCTGTTGGGAGAGAAAAATCATAACAAAAGGGAAAAAAACATGAGAAGGAAAAAAACAGGAAAAAAGTGAACATAGCATGTGATGATTTACAATCAGTCTCCATAGTTCACTTTCTGGATGCAGATGGCATTTTCTATCTATTGGGATTGCTTCAGATCACTGAATCACTGAGAAGAACCAAGTCTTTCATAGTTGAACATTGCACATTCTTGCTGGTATTGTGTACAGTGTGTTCTTGGTTCTGCTTGTTTCACTCATCATCAGTTCATGTAAATCTTTCCAGGCCTTCTAAAATCAAGTTGCTCATCATGTTTTTTAATATAAAAATAATATTCCATTACTTTCATACACTGCAGCTTATTCAACCATTCCCCAGTTGATGGGCATCTATTTTCCATTTGTTACCACAAAAAGGACTGATAAATTTTTGCGCAAGTGGATCCTTTCCCTTTCTTTATGATTTCCTTGGAATATAGACCGAGAAGTAGCACTGTTGGGTCAAAGGATATGAATAGTTTTATAGCTCTTTGGGCATAGTCCCAGATTGCTCTCCAGATCATCTCACAACTCTACCAACAATGCATTATTAACCCAGTTTTCCCACATCCCCTCCAACATATATATTATAATTTCCTGTCATCATAGCTAATTTGAGAGGTTTGAGGTAGTACATCAGAGTTGTTTTAATTTGCATTTCTCTAATCCATAGTGATTTAAAACATTTTTTAACACAATTATAGATGTCTTTAATTTTGTCATCTGAAAATTGTCTGTTCATATCCTTTGACCATTTATCAACTGGGGAACAACTTGTATTCTTATTAATTTGACACAGTTCTTTAGGTATCTTAGAAATGAGACCTTTATCAGAAACACAGGTTGTAAAGATTTTTTTTCCAGCTTTGAATTTCCCTTTTAACTTTTTTTTCTGCTGCTTTTGTTTATGCAAAACATTTTTAATTTAATATGATCAAATTTGTCCATTTTGCCTTTCACAATGTCTTTAGTCATAAATTTCTCTCATCTCTGAAGATCTGGCAAATAAATTATCCCTTGAGCTCCTAATTTATGATATCATCCTTTATTCCCAAATCATGTACCCATTTTGACCTTATTTTGGCATGGGTATGAGATATGTTTTTATGTCAAGTTTCTGACATATTATTTTCCAATTCCAGAAATTTTTGTCAAATAGTAAGTTCTTATTCCTGAAGATGGACTTAGGGGGCTTATCAAGTTCTAGGTCACTATAAACATTGATTATTGTGTCATGTGTATCCAATCCATTGATCCACCACTATTTCTTAGCTAGTATGGAATGGTTTTGATGACTGCTGCTTTATAATATAAATTTGTTTGAGCTTATACTTTTTAAGGGGGATAATGCACACAAATAAATAAAAGTTTATAACCAATCAATAAGCATTGATGAAGCACCTCCTGTGGGCAAGGCATTGTGTTAGGTTCTGGGTTTTTACCTTCAGGGAGCTATTGATAGTCTATCCATCATTGAAAATGTTGCAGATGCTTCTTTGTAATAGGAAAGAAGTATATCCTTATTCAATGGGGTCTTGACTCTAGTACAGATGACTTGACTTTCCTGTCCTAGGGACACATTTTATCACCACTGACGGAGCAAAAACCGCCTCACCCAACCCCCAAAATCAGCGTTGGATGGGATGAGTTCTGTTAGCAGTTGCGGTGAGATTCCATATGCTGTGTATGTCAAAACTGAAGATAATTTTTGTTTGGATCTAATAAACAAACAGACCTTCTTCTGCAGAAAAGGATATTGTAAAATTGGCCCGACTGTGAAGCTTTATATATGGCTCCCGGTTATTAATGACTTGATAGAATACACCTGCAAGTTAAGAATGACAGCATATGGTAAACATGTGTGGATGAAGCTACCTCCCTTTTCATTGGTTTGGGAGAACAAAGGAAAGGGCGGGACTCAGTATGCTCATCAACCTTTCGCCTGGGGAGGAAGGAGAGCCTCTCCCAAACTAATACAGTAGTAATAATTTCCATTTTTAAATGCATATGCCTGAAAATGAATGAAAGATTACATGCAGGCTCTCAAGCTGAAAGACCCTGATGTATTCCTTCCCTGATCCTATAACTCCACTCTAATTCCATATTCCTTCTCTCCTTTATTGATACATGATAACTTTCCTATCTGTCATATTCCACATCATCTAGGAGTTCCTTTTGATGTTCCCCCTCCTTAACAGAATCAAAGAATATCCCAATCAGAAAGGATTTCAGTGTCTATCTCTGCAAAAGAATTTTCTCCCCTGACATGTGACTGTCTAATTTTTGCCTGCAGTGAACAGGAGAAACACCCCTTCCTAAGGTAACCCGTTTACTTCTACATAACTCTAATTCTCAGGAAATTTTTTGTTATTGTTGTTGTTTGTTATTGTTATTGTTCTTCAGTAGTTCAGTCATTGCTGACTCTTCTAAAGCAGATTGTCCATGAGGTTTTCTTGGCAAAGATATTGGACTGGTTTGTGATTTCCTTCTCCAGCTCATTTTATAAACAGGGTTAAGTGGCTTTTCCAGGAGTCACATAGCTAGTAAGTGTCTGAGGTGGGATTAGAACTCAGATCTTCTTGATTTCAGGCCTTCAGTTTGTCTTTCTAACTGTACTGAGATTTCTCAGAATACAGATGTCGTCATCATCATATTTATTTCCTTCACAAGTTCAAATCTAGAGGTGGATCTACAATGAGGGCTCAGTAATTCCTTGATTCTTGTTCCATTGTGGATAAGAATTAGTATAAGATCTCCAAACCATTAATAAGAACAAAGGCAAAGACTAAAGAAGAAAGTCATTGGAAGTAGGTAGAAAGCAGACATCTCCTTGAGATAGAAAGGAAGCTCCATTACACACCTCTTCTGTTTTGGGAGGAGTAAGTTCTATTTGTTCAATATTTGATTATATGCCAATCTATAAATCAATTAAGAGATTTTCTTGTCCTAATCAACATTTTTAAAAATTTTAATTAATTATTTTTATGCATATTGCTTTATGAATCATGTTGGAGAGAAAAATCAGAACAAAAGGGAAGAACCATGGGAGAGGGGAAAAAAAAACAGAAAAAAGAAGTAAACATAGCATATATTGATTTACATTCAGTCTCCACAATTCTTTTTTCTGGTTGCAGATGTCATTTTCTGAGCAAAGTCTTTTGGGATTGCTTTAGATCACGGAATCACTGAAAAGAACCAAGTCTTTCATAGTTGATCACCACACGTTCTTGCAGTTTTTATGTACAAGGTATTCCTGGTACTTTTTGTTTCACTCAGCATCAGCTTGTGCAAATCTTTCAAGCCTTTCTAAAATCAGCTTGTTCATATTTTTTGCAGAATAATATTCCATTGCATTCACACACCACAACTTTTTCAACCATTCCTCAATTGATGGACATCTACTCATTTTCCAATTCTTTGTTACCACAAAAGAGCTGCTACAAACATTCTCAACAACAACCAACATTTTTGATTCATCATTAATATTTGAGTCTATATCAATCCATGAGTCACTTAAGATATGACCTTGAATGCATTTAAATCCATAAATCACCTTCCTTATTATTTTTTATTATGTCACCTCACACTCCTGCTGTCATCACCTATATCTGTGCTTTGCAAAGATTATTCCTACTGCCTGGAATGAACTCTCTCTTTACCTCCACTTCTTAGAATTCCTAATCACCTTCAAGATTCAGATTAGGGGCTAAACATTTTCTAATCCCCCTTCCTCTCACCCCATCAGTTAGTTTCTATTTGTGTATCTAAGAGAGAATCCTATTTCATTTCTGTTTTTGCAGAATTCCTGTCACAGTCCTTGCTTAGCAAATAAATACTGAGGAATGAAATTGTGTTGAAAGAATCTCCCTAAAAAGCCCAGCGCCACCTTATTATCTTTTTATGAGGTAATATTATTTCCTATCTAAAAGTACCATATAGAGCTTACCTATCTTGGCAATATCACCATTGTGAAATACAGCTGTTAGCCAGGAAGGAAGTTTTATAGTCTTCTTCAATTATGTTGAACTTCATGTATTTTATTCATAGAATACTTTGGGCTTTTACTCTGGGCTTATTGACTCATATTTTCCATATAATCTTAAGACACTTGGTCATCTGGTTTCTAAGTGTAGACAGATTAGAAGAAATCCATTATGATAGAGAAGCTTCTATGGGCAGGTATGCTGAGAAAAGTGAAAATAGACACTTGCAAGCAAGGAAAGTGATTTTAAAGCGAATAAAAAGCACAGAAGCCTGTGATTATTTTGTATAGTTATTTCAATCAAAATCAACATCTTTTGCTATATGATAGAGGGGCAATACTTGTTATTCTTGTCTTAAGAAGATATAACGGGAGACAAGGGGAGGCATTGATCAGAATCCCAGAATCCCCAAAAAGGACATTGGCAAAGGACCCTGGTAACCACCTAACATACACAGTATGAGTCCCCATTGAAATACACTTTACAAGTGATCACTTAGCCTCTATTGGAAGATCTCCAAGAACAAGAAATCCACCAATTCTCAAGGCAGTTCCTTGTACCTTTGGATATCTCTAATGGTTAGGAAGTCATCCCTGATAATCAAATTTGATGTTCCAATTGTTCCTGGTTCTACTTCTGTTCTGCTCCATGAGGCAAAACAAAGCAAATCTATGCTTTATTGCCTCCTTTTTATTAATATGAGGGTTTTTCAAATACTTAAAGACAGCTGTCTTCTCTTTTTCCACTTAAACATGCCTAGTTCCTTAAAAATGATTTTCATATAGCATGGATTCCTTTACCATTCTCACATTCCCTCCCCGTCATGATCCTCAGGGTGCAGCAGCCAAGCATCATCATCATCTTCTTCATCATCATCATCATCACAATAATAACTAACAGTAATAACAACTATGCAGTGCTTACAATGTCTCAGGCACCTTCTAAGCACTTTACAACTATTATCGAATTCGGTCTCATTTGCATCTCCTTTATTGTTCTTGCCACTAATGAAACTATGGCAGTTTCTGATGTTGAACCATCTCACAGTGCCAAGGACTTTCTTCTCTCGGTTTTCAATAAATGTGCTAATGCACATGCAAGAGCCATTGTAAGACTTGGTCTCTAGGATAATGGCTACAGACACTAGATTGAAAATACTTCCAAGGCTCTTAAATTAAAAGTCCTGAGCTCTATCTACCAAGATCCAAGGAAAGATGGTAGTCAATATGATAGAGATGGCTTGATTTGCCTGAGACATACAATCTCCTTTCTGTCCCTCACCTGGAGGGGCCTTTCTGCTTCATCTAGGCTGACTTGTGTACTTTGTGAAATACAGTTAATAGGCAGTTAATGGGGAATGATTGTTCCTTCTCTATAGCAGTTGCTTCTTAGTTGAGGGGGAATAATAGTTATACATTTGTTATTGTTATTGCTTTCAATTTAATTTTTTTCTTCAACTGCATGAACGATTGTTGTTTTTAACCCAAAACATAATTTCATAGGCATAGAAAGTATGGATGTAGAACTTCCTCCACCAAAGTAAAGTAACCTTCTCAGCAATTTACATATTAGGGTACGGAATTTGGGGAACAGAAAAATGTACTGGAGAAACCCTGGGAACTCAGAGTCATTTTTCTCTTGCATTCGAATCTCAGCTCTGTCCCTTATTGCTCAAATGACTTTGGACAAGTAAGTCTATGTTTTTCTGGGCTTCAGTTTTCCCATCTGTAAAATGAGGGGAGTTGGAATAAATGATCTCTAAAATCCAGACCAGTTCTGGATCTATGAATTAAGAGCCTATAAATACCCCACTATTTCTATTATATGATATTTGTTCCTTTAGTTTGAGTGGCTAAGAGTGGGAGGTAAAGGGTAGGAAAAAGAGTTTAAGAATTTAGGAAATCCTTAACCCGGAAACTATTTTTACTCAAAGAATTTTTAAAATTTCTAACATTTTGGTTTGGGGGGAAGGAAGGAAGAAAGGAAGGAAGGAAGGAAGGAAGGAAGGAAGGAAGGAAGGAAGGAAGGAAGGAAGGAAGGAAGGAAGGAAGGAAGGAAGGAAGGAAGGAAGGAAGGAAGGAAGGAAGGAGGGAGGGAGGGAGGAGAGAGAGAGAGAAGGAAGGAAGGAAGGAAGGAAGGAAGGAAGGAAGGAAGGAAGGAAGGAAGGAAGGAAGGAAGGAAGGAAGGAAGGAAGGAAGGAAGGAAGGAAGGAAGGAAGGAAGGAAGGAAGGAAGGAAGGAAGGAAGGAAGGAAGGAAGGAAGGAAGGAAGGAAGGAAGGAAGGGAGGAAGGAAGGAAGGGAGGAAGGAAGGAGGAGGAAGGAAAGAAGAGAGGGAGGAAGGAAGGGAGGAAAGGAGGGAGGAAGGGAAAGAGGGAGAGGGAAAAGTAAGGTAGAGAGGGGGATAGGAAGGCAAAAAGAAAGATAAAAGAAGCAAAGTTAGTTTAGTAAAGTAATTCTTATTCTGAAAGATAGGCTATACATGGCTTAATTCTAAGGCCCCTCTATAAATAAAATTCACTCCTTATCATAAAAAACATGAACTTCCTGAGTCTCCACACAAAAGCTCTTCCCACCTTAATAACTATATCTATCATAATCCTGTTTCTTACTATTAATCAGTTACCAAATATACAAAGATATCTATTATTGACACAGATGGTTTGGGGGATCCATGTGATTTCCTGCCAAGCCCCAAATGGATACATCATCTTTGTCAATATGGCAGGTAAGGGTTTTTGTTTGTGTTGTTTTAGTGATTATTTTTATTTTGCAGCTTTTTTGTTGTCTGTCTGCTGGGAAATGGACTAAAGTATGAGGGACCAGACTAGGGCAGGGTTCTGTCAGGGGAAACAAAGGCAGGTGAAGCAGGAGCAAAGAAGTGTGTGTGTGTGTGTGTGTGTGTGTGTGCGCACACACACACACATGGGTGGGAGTGGGACTTATATATGGATTAGACCAGGGTTTCTTAAACCTGCTCCATTCTTGACCCCTTGTCATCCAATAAATGTTTATATGAACCCAGGTATATAGGTATATAAAATAAGTATATAAATCAAACATTTACTGATAATAAATTATAATTTCATGACCCTAGTGTTCAGTTATGAGACCCATATGGGGCTGCAAAGCAAGTTAAGAAGCTGAGAATTAGAGATCTGCTAAGACTTCTTCCAATTCTCAGTTCTGTGATTCTTTTATTCTTTTACTTTCCATTAAAATTCTTCTTAAATATATCCCCAAGTTCTAGATGGTTTCCACCTTTTTGCTGATCCCTCTAATGTGGAAATTGCCCCCCTAGCTTCCTATCACTCTATTGGTAAAATTAATAAACATGCCATCTCTGCATTCATACAGGTCATTCAGGAAACTTTTGCTGCCACAGGAGCAAGGAAGGATCCTTGGAGCACTAGCACCACGACACCCCCATAAACCATCTAACAAAGAAACTCCGGCATGAGGAAGGAAATAAGAGTGGAGAAAGGTGCCTTCTCTCCCTTTGCTGCCTTAACACTGGAGAGTAAGGTCACAACCAGAATGTGGAATAACATCTGTCAGCAAGGACTCACTTATGGTGCCTACAGGAATCCTTTCTTTCAAGTAGTGATAAATGAAGTATAAAAAATGAACTCAAGGAGCCTTCAACTGAGTCAGGTTAATGGCATTCTAAATAAAACCATCTGATAACAGGAGAAGAACCTGAAAATGAAACTCTAACCTATAATGAAAGGTTAGGAGAAAGGGGAGGGTAGAAAGAGATCTGGGAGCCTTGAAAATTTGAATCAGATTCATATCAGTGTGATCACAAGTCTCTGAATGGACTAGAGCAATGGTCCTCAACTTTTTAAATAGGGGGTTCAGTTCCCTGTCCCTCAGACTAGGAGGGCCGGACTATAGTAAAAACAAAAGCTCACACTGTCTCTGCCCCTCAGCCCATTTGCCATAACCCTGGACTAGACCAATGACATAAAATTCAAATAGAATTGGACAGATAAACTATATAAATATGCTCTTGTTGACTGCATATTGATTTAGAAAACCACATATTAACATTATCTATTGTTGATTTTGTTAAATATTTCCTAATTAGATTTTTAACTGGTTCAAATTGCATGTGAAAGGAGACGGGGAATGCTGTGATTCCTCTTCTAGGCAATTGACACTCAAAGACTATAAATTGCAAAGAAGATGCTGACCTACTTTGGTAAAGGGAGCTTCCTAACCTAGAAGTTCCTTATTCAAAGAAATTGTGGGCCTATCATCTATTTCTATCCCTTTCCTTGCTATGAATTCAACAAACCTTCCTATAGTTCTCAAGTCTAAATATCCAGACCCCAATGGAAAAATAAAATATATTCAAAATAAAAACTTTTAAGATACTGATTCATCCTTCAGGTTTGAATTAGATTAGATGGGTACTGAAATCCTTTCCTATTTTGTATGCACAAGTCACCTCCCAAAACTTTCTAATCTAGAAAATGAGGATATAATACTCCACCAAATAACATATATTTCAAGTATCCAAGAAGATGGTTGGATCATAGCAACACAAATTTCAGCAGGGAAATGTCCTTACAATCTAGTCTAATCCCCTAATTTTAGAAACCACTCAGCTGATAAATGGAGAAAACTCAAATTTATTTATTTGCCACTACATTCGGCCTTATGAATCATATTGTACTATCCTTCACACTATCCATCAATGGATGATCCTTCCAAACTTGTAAAACAACAATTGTGACCAAAAATTAACTATCCCTTCATGGCCATTCTCTTGCTGGTGAGTCTTTTAGGCAGACTGGTTTACAGAATATAGATATTCAATCCCTTATCAATATGTGACATTTATCCATTGGGGAAGAACCCATTAGAATTTGTGTTTTGCTGGTGGAGCCTTTAAAAAAATTAGGTTCACCTTTTCACTATGATGAAGAGAAAGTAGAGAACTTAGAAAGACAATAGAAATAGAAGTAATCTTTATTATCAATAGTGATATATACCCCAATGGAGAGCTTTAGTCAGAGATTAAAAGACCTGGTTATATTGAGTTATTGTCAAGGTCATTCCTGATTTTAATCTTACAATTAATAAGCATTTGTAAGCACCTACTATATGCCAAGAATTATAGAGAATGAAATAATCCCTATTCTCAAGGACTTTACATCAAAACAATGGTCTCCGATGCCATTTTCAGTTCTGAGATTTTATGTTGATAAATATAAGCCCTCTGAGGGGCAACTTTGTCTTCCTTGTATTTCTATATTTTCTATACTTCCTCACACAATACTGACTGAAGAGGTGACACTCTGTAAACATTCATTGATTGACTTACTGATGAGATTCAGTAGCACTGTGCATAGGCTGGTGTTCACCAAAGGTAAGCCTTTGGGGATCCATTCCTGCCGTAAAACATTTCCTGCCCTAAAGAAGGGAAAGGGACCTGTATGTGCAAGAATATTTGTGGCAGCCCTCTTTGTAGTGGCCAGAAACTAGAAACTACATGGATGCCCAGCAATTGGAAAATGGCTGAATAAATTGTGGTATATGAATGTTATGGAATATTATTGTTCTGTAAGAAATGACTGATAAGATGATTTCAGAAAGGCCTGGAGAGACTTACATGAACTGAGGCTGAGGGAAATGAGCAGGACCAGGAGATCATTATATATTTCAACAACGATACTATATGAAAGACGTGGCCCTCTCCAACAATAGAGCAGTAATGAATTGAACCAGCTACATCCAGCAAAAGAAGTCTAGGAGATGATTATGAACCACTACATAGAATTCCCAATCCCTCTAATTTTGTCCATCTGCATTTTTTACTTCCTTCACAGGTTAATTGTACACTGTTTCAAAGTCCGATTATTTTCATACAGCAAAATAACTATATGGCCATGTATACATATATTGTATTTAACTTATGCTTTAACATATTTAACATGTATTGGTCAACCAGCCATCTGGGAGGGAGGGGAAATAAGGGGGAAAATTGGAACAAAAGGTTTGGTTATTATCAGTGCTGAAAAATTACCCATATATCTGGTAAATAAAAAGCTATAATAAAAAAAATTCCTGCTCATGTTGCTATCAAGTCTTTCTATTGGTAATTAGATGGAACAGTGACTAGTATGCTGGATTTGGAGGAAGAGAAATCTGAGTTCAAATCCCCATCCAACACTTATTAGCTATGTGAATCCAAAAAAGTCTTAGTCAGCTCTTCTATTAAAAAGTAGCATCTATTTTATAGGGTTATTTTGAGAATTAAATGATGTATGTAAAGCCCTTTAGAGATCTTCCAGCAGTTTATAAAGACAAGTAATGATTATGAGGATGATGAGGATTATGATTATTATGTTTTTGATTATTGTGCATCTTGAGGAAATTACTCACCTTTTCCTTAGCTCTTAAGTCACAACTACTTAAACCTCTGTTTCTTCATCTCTAAAATGGGATTAAGAACATCTACTTCACAGGGTTGTGGTGAAGATCAAATAAGATGATATATTTAACACACACTTCATTTACAGAAATATTAGTTATTACAGCTTTTCCCACATCGCCTCCATAATAATATAGTCATCATTCTACATAACTGCCCATGTTCAGTAAATATTAGTGGGTTAAGTGGTATCTTTTTGCCCTCTGGAGGAAAATTAATAAAAGCTAAAGGCTTCATCTTGGTTAGAAGGCATAAAAAAGTAAGTGCTAGCCACCACATTGTAAAGCCCACTCCCCACACAATTTCCTAGCTGACCTCTCAACATTCTACCCTGGTACAATTTCAGCTGGCAAAGTAAAGAGAGGAATCTGCTTGCTTTCAGTGCAGCCTTAAGATAAAGCTCATTTGCTGGCTTTTGTTGGTGTTCAATTGAGCTCTATTCCTATAATCCCATCCAGAATTTTCTTTGCAAAGTTGATAAAGTCCTTTGTCATTTCCTCCTGCAGTTCATTTTTGCATATGAAGAAACTGAGATAGAGTTAAGTAACTTGCCCAGGATATTAAGTATCTGAGAACAGATTTGAACTCAGATCTGCCTGACTCCAAGCCTGATGCTTTATCTGCTGAGCCACCTAGTTGCCCTCTCAACCAGTTACTGTCTCCTTATTCTTTCTGTCCTAGTGAAGCTAATCAGCTACTGCTACCATCGGAATGTAAGCTTCTCAGGAGCAGAAATTGCTGTTCCTATTTCTAATCTCCTAGCTTGGCATGGTACCTTGAGAACTTAATAAGTGCTTTAGTCATTTTTCCATGATGTTCTACCTCCAGTTTTTTAAATAACAATAACAATTATAATAACTAACATTTTTATACCACTATGTGCCAGACATTGTTCTAAGGTCTTTACAAGTATTATTTATCCTATTTTATCCTTATAAAAGTCCCTGAGAAATAGATGTTATTATTACCTCTATTTTACAGATGAGGAAACTGAAGTAATGTGCCTAGAGTCACTCTGCTAGTAACTATTTGAAGTCACATTTGACCTCAGTTTTTCTGGACTTGGGGCCTAGCACGCTGTATTCTATGGAACCATTAAGCTGCCATCTTTGTACCCTTGAACACACTGGTCCTCCTTGCTTGGGATAGTCTTCATCATCACTTTCGTCTCTTAGGTTCCTTAGATCCCTTCAGGTAACAATTAGCTTTCCTATCACTGAAAGATCTTTAGCAAATGTTAGATGAGCACTCTGGGGCTATTTTGAAGAGAGGAATCCTTCATGATGTTAGGGTTGAGTAATATGGCCTTTAAAATTTCTTTTAGCTCTAAAATACCCTGACTTTCTGACATCTCTTTTTTTTCATTGCCTTGATAAAAGATATAAGAAATAATTGAAAACAAAATATAGCAATTAGCTAATCCAATTGTGACATATGAATGTAACAGGTAATTACTGAGACACGAGAATGTGAATTACTTGAGAAGTGTGGGAAGACGTATATGAACTGATGCAGAGGTAAGTAATCAGAACTATGAAAACAATATACACAATACTATAATTTAAAGAGAAAGTTGGAAATTTAAAGGACTGGAATTCAATCAACATAGAGCATTTATGAGCTAAAGTATGGACTGCCTGCCACTTCTAAAACAGTGATCCAAATATTGAGTCTTGAGTCAGAGGATCTGGGTTTAAGTTCCATTTTTGCTATTTGCTATGTGATCTTAGACAAGTCCCTTCACTTGCCTCAGCCTCAGTAAAATTAGTAGGTAGGATTTGATGATCCCTAAAATCTGCTCCAATTGAAAAATCAATGGTTCTGTGATCTTAAGTTTCTGGGATTCCAGAACCTCCTTTAATTAATTTATTCAATTAATTAGATTTGATAATATTATTTATTAATTATATCTAATGTAGTTAATTGATAAATTTTAATTTAAATATTAGCTTGAGCCTTGAGGATGTGTTTGAGCTTTCATTCAGGAAAGCATTTCTTTCTAATTATAATTTTCAGCTGAATTTCTAATTAAATTCAAACTGTCCTCCCTCAGAAAGCTGACTGTCATAAAGTTTTCTCCAAAATGGACACTATCATGACCCCAAGAGAAAATGATTTATCCCAAAGTTATTTTTGACTACCCTCATGCTATGCAACGAGATCATATAAAACCAGTAAGTGATAATTCCCATCATTACATGGGACGCAATGGAACTCAGCCAAATAAAGGATTCCTGTTTGCAGCATAAATTAAAAATGAGAAATAGTAGATGATGTCTTGGGTCCCCACCCAGTAGGGTTTTTCCTCTCCTAAGTTTATGAAATGTGCTTTCAAAGGAAATCAATTGTACAAATGCAAAATTAGATCCTGGCTTAAAAGGAGCAGGTTCGGTAAGCCATTTGCTAGCAGATATTTATTATCTCTCTGCAGTTGTCTAAGACAGAGGTTGTTACTAGGAACCTGAGAGAGAAATAAAACATCTGTAAGAGTTTTGGTACAAAGAAACCAAGTAATTTTCAGAATGCATTTTCCATTTTACACTCCTTTATTCTATTCTGAGTCCATTCATCCAACGAGTAATGATTGAACACCCATTATGGGATCAACACCATGGGAAGGAAGGCAAATGAGAATTCATCATAAGAGCTCCCAAGTCTGGACCGCTTAACAGTTTACAAAATGCTTCCCTCCCAGCAACCTGTGTGGTGGGTATTTAAAAGAGCAGCATCCCTGATCTGTCGCACTGGAGGAAGACAACATTGATATTTGGAAGCTGGACAAGGCTTTAGAAGATCAAATATAGGAAGATCAGATGAACATATTTACCAAAATATTCAAGGCAACACTTTTTTTGGGTGTAAAGAACTGAAAACAAAATACAGCAATTAGCTAATTCAACTATGGTATATGAATGTAACAGATAATTACTAAGGCATGAGAGATAATGAATGCTAATTACTTGGAGAAGTATGGGAAGACTTATATGAAATGATGAAGAGTTAAGTAATCAGAACCATGAAAACAATATACACAATACTATAATTTAAAGGGAAAAATTTTGGAAGAAGCTAAAAGTGGTGTGATTATAATACCCAAAATGTGACCCCAGAAAAGAGATAAGGACATGTTTTTTTTTCCCCTTATTTACTTATAAAGGAGGGAGACTATAGATGTAGAAGACTGTATATCCAATAAGATTGAGTTAGTGTTAGTTTTACTGAATTGTTTTTATTTTTGAAAAATTAAAAAGAAAATTTTTTTTATTTTTTCAGAAGTAATGATTACACTGGAGAAGAAATGCATTGGGAAATGAAAGTGATATTAAAAAATAAATCCAAGTTAAAATTTTTAAAAGAGATTTACGGAACAGGATGGATGGACAGAAATGATGAGAAATCATCCATCCAGCTAACAGTATTCCTGCCAGTGTCAAGGACTAGAAACAACTATGACTAGGTGAAAGAGGGATAACCCTCTTTTTTAAATTAAATGTAGGTACCACCTCATACCTCTCGGATTGGCTAAGATGACAAGAAAAAGTCATGATAAATGTGAGAGGAGATGTGGGAAAACTGGGATATTAATACATTGTCGGTGGAGTTGTGAATTGATCCAATTATCCTGGAGAACAATTTGGAACTATGCCCAAAGGCTATAAAACTGTGCCTACCCTGTGATCCAGCAGTGTTTCTACTAGGCCTGTATGCCAAAGAGATTATAACAAAGGAAAGACTCACAGGTACAAAAATGTAGCAGCCCTTTTTGCAAAGAACTGTAAACTGAGTGGAAACCCATCAATTGGAGAATGGCTGAATAAATTATGGTATATGAATGTTATGGAATATTATTGTTCTATATTTCAAGATGATTTCAGAAAGGCCTGGAGAGACTTACATGAACTGAGCAGGACCAAGAGATCATTATATACTTCGACAACAATACTATATCATGATCAATTCTGATGCATGTAACTCTTTCCAACCATGATATGATTCAGACCAGTTCCAATGATCTTGTGATGAAAAGAGCCCTCTATACCCAGAAAGAGGACTGTGGGAAATGAGTGTGGATCACAACATAATATTCTCACTCTTTTTGTTGTTCGCTTGCATTTTGTTTTCTTACTCATTTTTCTCTTTTTGATTTGAGTTTTCCTGTGCAGCATGATAATTGTAGAAATATGTTTAGAAGAATTATATATGTTTAACATATATTGGATTACTTGCCGTCTAGGAAAAGGGGTAGGGGAAAGGAAAGGAAAATAATTTGGATCGTAAGGTTTTGCAATGATGAATGATGAAAACTATCTTTGCATATATTTTGAAAATAAAAAGCTATTCTTTTTTTAAAAAAAAGAAAATAAAAAGCTATATTTCTAAATAATTTATTAGAGGCCACTTTCCTGGATAGAATTGAGTAGTTAAAAAATGGGGATTATGGAGCTTGATGATTCTCATTATATATATATATATATATATATATATATATATACATATATATATATATATACATATATATATATATGTATATATATATATATATATATATATATATATATATCAGCCTGCCTTTCTTCCTCTCCTCCCTCTCTTTCTCTCTTTGTCTCTCTCTGTCTCTGCGTCTATCTCTATCTTTGTATTCTTTCTTTGTTTCTCTCTGTGTTTCTCTCTGTCTCTTTGTATATGTGTGTGTCTCTTTCTCAAAATCAGTTTTTAGTGGGGTCTAGCTCACCAAGTCCTTTTAGCTAGAAACTAGTGATATTCTAAATGCACTTAAGTGCCATTGAGATAGATTACTAGACTCAGAGTCAGTGATATCGGAGTTTGAATCCTACCTCAGATATTTTCTATCTATGTGCTCCTAGGCAAGTGACTTAATTGCCCTGTCTCAGTTTTCTCATCTCTAAGATGGGAATAATAATAACACCCACCTCACAGTGCTGTTGTGGGAATCAAAGTACTTTTCATATCTTAAAGTGCTAAATAAATGTTAGCTACTACTACTACTATTACTACTATTATTATTTTGAGAGAATAATCTTCTCATCAGCTTTGAAGTATGAATTTTATTCACAAATCCAATAACCCTATTCTACTCTTTAAATCAACATTCTGTGGTTCTTACCAGAGAGAGTAGTGAATACATATTTAATATAATATTCAAATATTCTAGGGTTTCATCAATATGGATATTCCCTCTAGCAGCACAGACTACCACCAAGGCAAACCTGGCTGCCCATTTTGTAAAAGTCTTGTCCATAGCACCCTATGGATTTGCCCCAAGGCTTTTTACGTAGCATATTAGAGATGCTCCTTTCTTTTTAGCTGTCAACAGGAAACGTTACCCAGGCTATTATCCCTTACTCTAGTCTCCTAACTTGATCAAATCATTCTTTGACATTTTTTAGCATTAATCCAATTTACCTTCTGATTTCCTCATTTACATGTCAAACCATAGTACTGGGCATGCCTTTTTGATTCCATGGGGATCCCTTTGCATGATATTCATTTATAATTTTTCATTGTTCCTTTATTTAGCAATCATAAAACAATACCAATTAAAATGTCTTTAGTAAAACAATAGGCTTTTGTTTCAAGGAAATATTGGATGAGAGCCATTAAAATAATTTTTTTTTCATTGCTTAGTCTCATCAGACCCCTTCATACTCTCTTTGGGTTTTTTTTTTTTATTTTATACTTATAACATTTTTTGACAGTATATATGCATAGGTAATATTTTTTTTTTACAACATTATCCCTTGTACTCCCTTCTGTTCTGAATTTTTCCCCTCCTTCCCTCCACCCCCTCCCCTAGATGGCAGGCATTCCCATACATATTAAATGTCTTATAGTATATGCTTGGTACAATATATGTGTGCAGAACCGAATTTTTGTTATTGTTGTTGTTGCAAAGGAAGAATTGTATTCGGAAGGTAAAAATAACCTGGGGAGAAAAACAAACAAAAAACAATGCTCACAGTTTACACTCATTTCCCAGTGTTCCTTTTCTGGGTGTAACTGATTCGGTCCATCATTGATCAATTGGAATTGGATTAGCTCTTCTCTATGTTGAAGATATCCACTTCCATCAGCATATCCTCATACAGTATCATTGTTGAAGTGTATAATGATCTCCTGGTTCTGCTCGTTTCACTCAGCATCAGTTGATGTAAGTCTCTCCAAGCCTCTCTGTATTTCTCCTGTTGGTCATTTCTTACAGAACAATAATATTCCATAACATTCATATACCATAATTTACCCAACCATTCTCCACTTGATGGGCATCCATTCATCTTCCAGCTTCTAGCCACTATGAAAAGGGCTGCCACAAACATTTTGGCACATACAGGTCCCTTTCCCTTCTTTAGTAGTTCCTTGGGATACAAGCCCAGTAGTAGTATGGCTGGGTCAAAGGGTATGCACATTTTGATAACTTTTTGGACATAATTCCAGATTGCTCTCCAGAATGGTTGGATTCTTTCACAACTCCACCAGCAATGCATCAGTGTCCCAGTTTTCCCACAGCCCCTCCAACATTCATCGTTATTTATTTCTGTCATCTTAGCCAATCTGACAGGTGTGTAATGATATCTCAGAGTTGTCTTAATTTGCATTTCTCTCATCAATAGTGATTTGGAACACTCTTTCATATGAGTGGAAATAGTTTTAATTTCATCATCTGAAAATTGTCTGTTCATATCCTTTGACCATTTATCAATTGGAGAATGGCTTGATTTCTTATAAATTAAAGTCAATTCTCTGTATATTTTGGAGATGCCTTTATCAGAATCTTTAACTGTAAAAATGTTTTCCCAATTTGTTACTTCCCTTCTAATCTTGTTTGCATTAGTTTTGTTTGTGGAAAAACTTTTTAATTTGATGTAATCAAAATTTTCTATTTTGTGATCAATAGTAATCTCTAGTTCTCCCTTGGACACAAATTCCTTCCTCTTCCACAAGTCTGAGAGGTATCCTATGTTTCTCTAATTTATTTATGATCTCGTTCTTTATGCCTAAATCTTGGACCCATTTTGATCTTATCTTAGTATGTAGAGTTAAATGTGGGTCCATGCCTAGTTTCTGCCATACTAATTTCCAATTTTCCCAGCAGTTTTTGTCAAATAATGAATTCTTATCCCCAAATTTGGGATCTTTGGGTTTGTCAAACACTAGATTGCTATTTTTATTCACTATCTTGCCCTTGGTAGATATATTCCCAAATATTTTATACTATCGACAGTTATTTTGAATGGAATTTCTCTTTATCTCTTGTGCTTGGATTGTGTTCGTAATATATAAAAATGCTGAGGATTTATGTGGATTTATTTTGTATCCTGCAACTTTGCTAAAGTTTTGAATTATTTCTAATAGCTTTTTAGCAGAGTCTTTGGGGTTCTCTAAGTATACCATCATGTCATCTGCAAAGAGTGATAGTTTGAGTTCCTCATTTCCTACTCTAATTCCTTGAATCTCTTTCTCAGCTCTTATTGCCAAGGCTAGAGTTTCTAGTACTATATTGAATAGTAATGGTGATAGTGGGCAGCCTTGTTTCACTCCTGATCTTACAGGGAAAGGTTCTAGTTTATCACCATTACATATGATGTTTACTGAAGGTTTTAAATATATGCTCCTTATTATTTTAAGGAATAGTCCATTTATTCCTCTACTCTCAAGCGTTTTTAATAGGAATGGGTGTTGGATTTTATCAAATGCTTTTTCTGCATCTATTGAGATGATCATATGGTTTTTATTAATTTGATTATTAATATTGTCAATTATACTAATAGTTTTCCTAATATTAAACCAGCCCTGAATTCCTGGTATAAATCCTACTTGATCATAGTGTATTATCCTGAGGATGATTTTCTGAAGTCTTTTTGCTAATATCTTATTTAAGATTTTAACATCAATATTCATTAAGGAGATTGGTCTATAGTTTTCTTTCTCAGTTTTTGATCTACCTGGTTGAGGTATCAGTACCATGTCTGTGTCATAAAAGGAATTTGGTAGGACTCCTTCAATCCCTATTTTTTCAAATAGTTTGTATAGCATTGGAGTTAGTTGTTCTTTAAATGTTTGGTAGAATTAACATGTAAATCCATCTGATCCTGGGGATTTTTTCTCAGGGAGTTGGTTAATAGCTTGTTCTATTTCTTTTTCTGAAATGGGACTATTTAGACTACTTACTTCTTCTTCTGTTAATCTGGGCAAGCTATATTTTTGAAGGTATTCTTCCACTTCATTTAAGTTATCGAATTTATTGGCATAAAGTTGAGCAAAGTAGCTCCTAACTATTGTTCTAATTTCCTCTTCATTAGTGGTGAGTTTTCCCTTTTCATTTTCAAGTCTAACAATTTGCTTTTTCTCTTTCCTTTTTAAAATCAGATTTACTAAGGGTCTGTCTATTTTGTTTTTGTTTGTTTGTTTTTTTTTTTTTTCATAGAACCAACTCTTAGTTTTATTAATTAATTCAATAGTTTGTTGTTTTTTTTTTTACTTTCAATTTTATTAATCTCACCTTTTATTTTTAGAATTTCATGTTTCATGTTTGTCTGGGGGTTTTTAATTTTTTCCTTTTCTAGCAATTTTAGTTGTAAGCCCAATTCGTTGACCCCTCTCTCTATTTTATGCAAGTAGGCCTCTAGAGATATAAAACTTCCCTTATTACTGCTTTGGCTGTATCCCACACATTTTGGTATGATGTCTCATTATGGTCATTTTCTTGGGTGAAGTTATTAATTAGGTCTATTATTTGCTGTTTTACCCAATCATTCTTTAGTATAAGATTATTTAGTTTCCAATTATTTTTTGGTCTATTTTCCCCTGGCTTTTTATTAAATGTAATTTTATTTGCATTGTGGTCTGAAAAGGATGCATTTACTACTTCTGCCTTACTGCATTTGATTTTGAGGTTTTTATGTTCTAGTATATGATCAATTTTTGTATAGGTTCCATGAACTGCTGAGAAGAAAGTATACTCCTTTCTGAATCCATTTAGCTTTCACCAAAGATCTATCATATCAAACTTTTCTAGTATTCTATTTACCTCTTTGGCTTCTTTCTTATTTATTTTGTGGTTTGATTTATCTAATTCTGAGAGTGCAAGGTTGAGATCTCCCACTATTATAGTTTTGCTGTGTATTTCTTTTTGCGGCTCTCTTAATTTCTCTTTTAAGAATTTAGATGCTGCACCACTTAGTGAGTATATGTTTAATATTGATACTGCTTCACTATTGATGCTGCCCTTTAGCAGGATATAATGCCCTTCCTTATCTCTTTTAATTAGATCAATTTTTGTTTTTGCTTTATCTGAGATGAGGATGGCTACTCCTGCTTTTTTGGCTTCCCCTGAAGCATAGTAGATTCTGCTCCACCCTTTTACTTTTAGTTTGAATGTATCACCCTGTTTCAAGTGTGTTTCCTGTAAACAACATATAGTAGGATTCTGACTTATGAGCCAATCTGCTAACTGCTTCCTCTTTATGATGGAGTTTACCCCATTCACATTTATGGTTAGAATGACTAATTCTATATTGCTTGCCATCTTGTTAACCTCTTTGGTTTGTTTGTTTGTTTGTTTTAGCAAAGATACTAAAGTGGTTGGTCATTTCCTTCTCCAGTTCACTTTATAGGATGAGGAAACTGAGGCAAACAGGGTTAAGTGGCTTTAAATAAAATCATAAGCCAGTTCCACATCACTATATATCTCTAGAAACTATCTATGACTTGATCAGAAACAGTAGCTAGTAAAGACATAGGTCTTCTTCTCCACTCTTGACTTCCTTTTATTTCATTATAGGAAGAAACAACATGAACAAAGGTGCTGTAGGGGAGATGGAAAATTCTGATGATGAATATTTCCCCATGCCATAAACAACCAGAGAAAAATATACTTTCCCCATATAACAGATAGAGAGACAAAGTCTTAGATTGGTGGTAATTTTGTTGAGAAAGTTCCTCTTGGTCCTGCCCATACTCAGTCCAGATCTTTGAAATACCACTTCCTTCTCCAGCTCATTTTACAGATAAGGAAACTGAAATAAGCAGGTTAAGTGACTTGCTCAGGGTCACACATATGATAAATGTCTAAGACAAGATTTGAGCTCAAAAAGACAAGTCTTCTTGACTCCATAGCACTATTTAGTTGCTATATTTGAAGACTAATTAAGTCCCTAGATATTCAACACCAAAACCTTGCTCATTATGCTTTCTTTTTGGTGAAGAGGATTTGCCCTCCTCATAAAACTATTGAGATATAAAATAATACTGTAGTGCTAAAATCATACCTCTGAGATTATCTTGTCCAACTCCTTTATTTTGCTAAAAAAGAAACCAAGCACCAGAAAATTTGATTCATTGCCCAAGGTCACACAGATAGCAATCTGGATTTGACCTAAGATCCTCTGCTTCCAAATTCTATCTTCTTTCTAGTGGTCTAGTGGTCTAGGGGTTGCAATCTGAATTAGTGAAAGGAACACCCACAACTTCTCAAAATTTCCAAAAACAAAGAAAGAGATGGAGCTGATCCCAAAAGTCTTTCTGCCAACTAAAGGAACAAGAGGGGGAAGACACAGAGGAGAAGGAACAAGAGCTCTCGGGGCTCTCTGCAAAGCTTGACTTTTCCCAACAAAGCACTTTTCACAAAAATGAAATCTTTGCAAAGTTATACATATTTAATTTACTGATTCAAAGATGAGTCAGAATAAGAAAACAAAGAGGAGGATCATTTGAATAGGGGAGAGAGAACTCTCTTTTAAAGTGTTTACTGAGCCTAGCAGAGGTCAGTCTAGCACATCCCTAGGTCCCAGCAACGGGAAGGATTTGTATTCATGGATGCGGCTAGGGAGCCTACTCTAATAACAATCTGTACATAGTAGATGGCATTAATCAATAGGAGGAGATCTAAAAAGGAGCCCTGTTCCCTCACTGTGCTGGAAAAGAGAATGGTCCTTCATTCCAGGATGTACATCCCATGCGTGAGCAAGTGTCCCGAGTGGGGTGACTCATCCTGTGTCAGAATGTCATATCGATGAGCTGAAAAGGAAGTAATTTAGGCCTCAAAGGGGATGGGGGGAAATGGCCAGAACACTGATCAGAACTCAGGCTCTTGGTAAGGATGCCCAAAGTTGCTGAGAAGGTTAAAGCCAGAAAGGGCCTTTAAAAGTCATCTGGTCTCAATCCGCCTTTGAAGATATGGAAACTGAGGTCCAGAGAGAAGGTCTGATTTCCTTTTTAAGTTTTATGGACAATTTTTGTTTTTATGTTGCAAACATTGGTACGTTATCCTATCCTGTAAGAATACTCTTTTTTTTTTTGTAAAATAAAACAATTAAGCAAAATTAATAATACAACATGAGGCAGCAAGCTGGCTTAGTGGATAGAATACTGGGCCTAGAATCAGGAAGATGAGTTCAAATCCAGTCTCAGACTCTTACTACCTGGGTGATCTTGGTCAAGTTATTTAATCTGGTTTCCTCAGCTCTAAAATGAAGATAATAACAGTACTTACCTCCTACCACACTGAGCTGTTTGAGAGCATCAAATGAGATATTTGTGAAATGCTTACCACAGTGTCTGATAAATAGTAGGCATTATGTGAATGCTTATTTTATCTCTCTTTCTCTTCATCTGAAAGTACATATTGAATATCCCACATCTGTAGCATTTCTCCATTTAATTTTTTTTCAATTAACGCGAATCTGTTTTATCTCTCACCCCATGTAATAGATATATATAGATGAGCAAAACAAATCTCTGTTAGCTCTACAAAATGTATATATATATATATATATATATATATATATGTGTGTGTGTGTGTGTGTGTGTGTGTGTGTGTGTGTGTGTGTATACATATACTATGTATGTGGGAGGGGATAGCTTATTCTGTACCTTAAATCATCATCAGTCCTATGAAATCATAAATGGTCATTATATCAAGCAGAGTTCTTACAATATTCAGAGTTGTATGTTATGTGCAAAAATGCTTGTGACAGCCCTTTTTGTAGTAGCAAGAAACTGGTAACTGAGTAGATGCCCCCATCAGTTGGAAAATGGCTGAATAAATTATGGTATATGAATATTATGGAATATTATTGTTCTATAAGAAAAGATCAGCAGGAGGATTTCAGAGAGGCCTGGAGAGACTGACATGAACTGATGCTGAGTGAAATGAGCAGAACCAAAAGATCATTGTACACAGCAACAGCAAGACTATATATATGACAATCAATTCTGACAGATGTGGCTCTCTTCAACAATAAGATGATTCAGGCCAGTTCCAATGATCTTGTGATGAAGAACGTCATCTACACCCAAAGAGAGGACTGTGGGGACTGAATGTGGATCACAATACAGCATTTTCACTCTTTTTGTTGCTTTCTTACAATTTCTTTTCTTTCTCATTTTTTCCTTTTTGATTTTGATTGTGTACAGCACAATAATTGTATAAATATATATACATATATTGGATTTAGCATATTTTTAACATGTTTAACATATTGGATTACTTGCCATCTAGGGGATAGGGTGGAGGGAAGGAGAGGGAAATATTTGGAACACAAGGTTTTGCAAGGGCCAATGTTGAAAAAACATCTATGCATATGTTTTGAAAATAAAAAAGCTGTAATACAAACTAATAAAATTTAAAAAAATAAAAGTTATATGCTATTGCTACTGTTGTAAAATTGTTCTGGTTCTTCTCATTTCATTTTTTATCAGTTTCAAAAAGTCTTCAGAATTTTTCATTTTTATAATGTTGATGTTCTGCTTATTTCACTCTGTATCAGTTCTTTAAAGTCTTCCAATATCTCTTCAATATAATGTATTTTCTCTTTTCTAATAGTAAATTAATACTGTAGTAGTAGTTTATCTATTTATATATTTGTCTATCTATAATTTATTGAATAGGATAGAGACAGCTAAGTAAAGCAATGACATAAACTTGTGGATCCAGAATCAGGTGGCATGAAATTAAATCTAGTCTCAGAATAGCTGTGTGACACTGGGCAAGTCATTTCATCTCGGTGTGTCTCAGTTTCCTTAACAGCTAAAAAAAATGGGAATGATAACAGTACCTATCTCTCATAATCATTGTGAGAATCAAATGAGATAGTATTTGTAAAGGTTTTAGTGTAGTGCTTGGCACAGAATTGTTACTTAATGAATACTTGCTTCCTCTTTTCTTATTCCTCCATCTTAGTCCCAGGCAACTTTCAGAAGACAGGATTTGAGTTCAATGACCCATAGCTATAAGGGGTTGTACTTCAAAAGTTTACATTACTCCTCCACTCTTATCTGTGGATGTACTATGATTTAAGACCTCCACGGCCTGCAAAATCTCCCCTCACCTTTCTACTGATGGCTGGATAACAGTCACATAATCACTCACTCTGCTTTTAGCCTATCTGTAATCCAAGCTTCACAAAACTATCCAAGAAAATGTCTTTGAAGGAACAGGTTCACCTCCCCCATTATTTCTTTCTAAAATCTTTCAGCAGTTTCCATGATACAAATGACAGACTATTGAGTGAGAATTACTTTTATGAAAGTTTATTTATGCTGCATATGGTACCCAGAATTCTCCACTTGAGAATGGGAGACAGTGGAATATTGATCAGATTATTGGCCAGGAGGTAGGGAATGGAGGCTTACGTTTCACCTCAGGCCTTTACTAGCTGTGTGATTGAGAAAATCACACAATATCTCCAGACATTATTAATCAAATGGAACTAAGTATATACTACCTATGTCACTATCTTGTTTTGGAAAAGGTGCATTTTTAGTGAATTTTATTTTATTATTTACAAATGTAAAAGAATCCAGTCCATATATCCCAACCACTCTTTTCTAATTTCTCATTTACCTCTTAAAATAAGTTCTCTTTAGACCAAAAATGTCCACATTTCATTTTAGCTTGAAGGTGAATTTCCTTAAGAAAAATTGTATGCATCTCTACTTGCCTCTGATAGATAGGATAGATAAAATCATCAAGATAGATAAAATAGTGTTTTTTTTATTGTAGAAAAAAAAAACTGCAGTGGTGTGTATATTGTATATATTCATATGTATACACGTACATATACATATTTTAAAACTCATTCTTCCAATGTGAAGAATGATTGCAGCTAGAAAGTTCATATACATAGTTCTCCTAAAAGAAGGAAAAATTAGCAAAACACTGAAAAAAATAAGTATTGCTAGTCAATCAATCAACTAAGATTTATTTAGCACTGACTATATGCTAGGTATTGTGCTAAGCCCTAGGGCAGAAAGGAAATCCAAAAACAGTTCCTGGTCTTAAAGAGTTCACAAAGCAAAATTATGCAAAAGACTACATCCAAACAAAACCTTCATATGTGCGTGTGTTTGTATAAGTGTATATAGGGACAATAATAGCAACAACAAAATATATAGCCACACATTTATTATATATACACATATATATGTGTATGTGTTTACATATGGATATAGATTGTGTGTGTGTGTGTGTGTGTGTGTGTGTGTGTGTGTGTGTGTGTGTGTATAAAATTAAAGTTAGTCTCAGACAGAGAAGGCACTAAGTTTAATGAGGATGGGAAAAGACTTCTTGACGAAGCTAAGACTTCAGATGAAGCTTGTAAAAAGCCAATGATGACAAGGAAGGAGAGCCTTCGAGGAAGGAGAATATTTAGAATTGAGAAGTGGAGGGTCTTTTTTGAAGAACAACAAGGATGTCTATTTTACTAGATCTCCAGTAGAGGGGAATAAGGTATAAGGAAACTAAAAAATGTAGGAAGGGGCCAGTTATGAAGGGCTTTAAAAGCCAAACAGAGCATTTCACATTTAATTCTAGAGATGATCAGATGAATGTAGAGTTTATTGAATACAAGTGTGATATGGTCAGAAATGCAACCTGATCATTGAATGGACAATGGATTGGAGTTGGGGGGGGATACTTGGGACAGAGACATCAACAGATTATTAACAGCCCAAACATGAGGTAATGAAAACTTGCATCGGTGGTAGCAGTATCAGAGGAGAGAAGGGGATATATTAGAGAGATGTTATGAAGTTACAAAAACAAGATTTGATTGGATGTGACAAGAGAAGAATAGAGGACAATCCCTAGACTGCAAGCTTTGGGTACTGGGAGGATGATGCTTCCTTCAATAGTAATAGTTAGGAAGAAGAGGGGATGGGGAGTGGGTGGCGGGAATAACGACTTCAGTTTAGGATATGTTGAGTTTAAGATATCAATGATACACCCAGCTCAAGATATTCCTACCTTATAGATATGAGAGTAGGGAATCAGCGGAAAGAATAAAACTCTAGTCCTAACCATACAGAATAGAATATTTTCTGCCCTTATTTTTAGGGGCTTCCCTAGAGCCAATTCCGCTCAGAGTTAAGAATGCCAGAGACACTGAAAAGTGAGTAAAGATAAAGCGCATATCTGTCAAAAGCCAATGATTTTATGGGGACTATCAATTGTGAATTTGATGTGATAAATTGCACTCACTTGGTTTAGTGATATTGGGATGGCAGAAACTTCTTGGTCATTAAAAATTGAAGGGTTTTCTCCTGCCTGATGTAAGCAGAACAGGTAGTAAAAGAGAGGGTTCTTTGAGTAGTGTTCAGGAGGTTATTTAGACCCAATATCTAATCATCTCCAGTAAAATCTGATTTAGCATCATGTGATATAATTGTAAAGGACCTTAGAACACAAAACAAAAAAACACTAAAACCGAAGGAGAGCTCAGAACCCAAAACTTGGAATATCAGTGCTGAAAAGGAATTTAGAACACAGAAAAAAGAATGTTACACCTGACCTTAAGCTAGAATATAATACTTATAATAATAGCTAGCATTTATATAGAATTATAGACAAATATTACAATTTTTGTCCTCATAACCCTAGGAGATAGATTTTATTATTATCTTCATCTTACAGATAAATAACTGACTAAAAAAGGTGGCCCAAAGTCACCTGGCTCCAGTTTGGACTTCATCCCTTTCTTCAATTAATTCACCTGGGAGAGCAGGTGGGGGAAGGAGGGGAAAAGTTGGAACAAAAGGTTTTGCAAGGGTCAATGCTGAAAAATTACCCATGCATATATCTGGTAAATAAAAAGCTATAATAAGAAATTTAATTCATCTAGTCAGGCTCAAGTAATCAAATCAGCTATTGCCTTTGGATAGAGTATGTCAATAGATTGTCTTATGACTCCATACTCTTCCTATGACTTTTTAGACCAAAACAGCTTTCTGTAGCCTCCATTATATCCCATCAAGGAAGACATAAAAAATGAGGAAATGTGTGCTTACTAAAGATGTTTGCCATTATCAGGGAAGGTGCCCAAAGTAGAGTCCACATGGAGGAGGGATTCCTTATATTTGCTGAGATTCTCTGGATACCTTTTAAGTACATACCAGAAAAATTGGGAACACAAGGTTTTGCAAAGGCGAATGTTGAAAACTATCTTTGCATGTATTTGGGAAAATAAAATACTATTAAATAGAAATCATCCTAATAATCCATAATAGAGAAAAATCAAATTAATGTAGGATGCCGATTGCCCATATTATGAGATGCATTTGAATGAGTAGACTATTGAGTAATTGTGTTCATGCATATATCTTGGAGTGGTCTCTCTATATAGACAATGAGTACAGCCCAAATGAAGAAGAAAAGAACAAATCTTTCAAGGATCCCAAGATACTGAAAACATGAATTTTTGAATGAGAGAGTATCAAAAGATTATGTAAAATCAGGACAGTAATGCTTCACTACTTACCTCATGTTGCTGCAATGGGGAAGCATTTAAGTGCTATAGAAATGTGCATTATTATGAAAAGGCCAACAGAGATACCCTTTTTTACCAAATCCCAATTCCACATCTTCGTCATCAACCCCCTTGAATTTTTAACGGCTTTTGATAACCTTAAGCCCTCCCTTCTTCTGGATCCATTTCCTTTTAACATATGAGACATTAAACTCATTGGTTTTCCTCCTAATTCTCATCAATCATCTTCCTTCCCCTTAGGAAGATCTTCTTCTTCTTGACCCATTAAGGTGAGCTGTGTGTCTTCCCCAAGGTTCTATCTTTAATCCTTTCATTGATAGATAGATACATACATATAGATAGATTTATTTATTTCATATTTATGCATAATAAACACTTGTATGAAATATGTTCATATTTTTATATTAACGTATAAACACAAAATAATATATGTACACTGCATAATAAATTATATATCTGTGTGCATATTATATTGTGTACATGTATGCATGTACAGGTATATAAATATATACATATAGATGGAATGAATGAGATTGACATGGAAGAGAACAGATATATCGTGATATATTGATATTAAATGTGGTAGGTGTATATTATATATATGTATTATATATGTGTCTGTGTGTGTGTATATATATATATATATATATATATACATATCTTTTTCCCATTTCAATCTCAACACTCATTCACTAAGTTTCTTCTATAATTGACTCCAAAACTTACTACCTTCAGCCTTGATCTGACTCTTGAATATCAAATGCATATATCTAAACTATCTACAGAATGTCCACACTTTAATGTCCTATGGCACCATCAAACTCAACATTTCCCAGATAAAACTTTTGACAATGTTTAACAACAATGATGATGATAAAGAGAGAAAATACACATAGCATTTAAAGTTGACAAAATGCTTTACAGTTATTTCATTTGATCCTCATAAGGAAGCAAAATTGGCCCAGGATTATACAATTAGTATTTTAGCATTTGAAAACACTCTTAAAATAATTCAGACCTACCTGCTCAATTTATGAGTAAGAAGCTGAAGTCCTGAAAGCTTCAGGAATTCCCTAAAATCCCAAAGCCAGTAAGTGGCAGGGCTGGAATTCAAAACCAGATCTTGAACTTAAAGCCTGCTGAGGTCCCTGCCAATTTTCAAATTCTATGAAAACTAACTATGAGTTAGTGCAGAGTCTTACCGTGAGAAGCCTGACTGCTAAGTAAAGAATTCTTTGGCTGCAGCAACCCATGAAATAGGAAGGAAAAATACAAGAGGATCCTCAGGCCTTTGTTGTCCACTTCCCCTTAGGCACCCACGTTAGTGGGGGTGGTAGGAAAGGGGGGCAGGTGGTGAATTACTGTTTTTAAGTCATCTACAAATGAAAACTATGACAACAGTGCCCAAACTCTGTCAAAACCTACTAAGGTAAAAAGGCTTTGACTCCATGGAATAAGGAATCTCATTAGGATGCAGTTCAGCTGTTTCTTTTTTTCTTTTTTTTCCTTTTTTTTTTTTTTTCTTGCAGGAGATAGAAGCAGATGTGGATAATTATCCTTTCCTGCTCTACTTTCACCTGATAGAGAAAAATGATGTCGGGATTTAAGAAGTAATAGGTTAAAAATATGGAACTGAGTGGCCTAATTCATTCCCAGGCTAACTTCTCTCTGGGACCACCAGCAAAAAAAAAGCACACTGAAAAGGGATGATAGAAAAGAGGTTTGTAGTTAGAAAAACTGGATTTGAATCCTGCTCTCCTTCTTAGTAGCTTTGTGGCTTTGGTTAAGCCTCTTCCTCTCTAAATGCCTGGGTTTCCTGGTCCATGAAATGGGAATGATTGGCCAACAATTTATTTCAGTTAAGTATTTACTATGTGACAGGTACTTTGCTCAGCACTGAGGAAATAAAGAAAAGTAAAAGCAGTTCCTGCCTTCAAAGAGCTAATTCTAATGGGGGAGACAGTGTGCAAATGACTATATGCACATATTAGATAGATAGATAGATAGATAGATAGATGTGGATAGATAAATATGTATGTAGGTGGATAGATAGATAGCTACATAGGTAGGTAGGTAGGTAGATATGTGGGTGGGTGGATGAATGGATAGATAGATGATGGATGGATAGATAGATATGCAGATAGATATGTAGATAGATAACAGATAGCTATGTAGATAGATGATAGATATGTATGGGGATAGACAGATATGTATAGGGGTGGATGGATAGATAGATAGGTAGGTAGGTAGATATGTGGGTGGGTGGGTGAATGAATGAATGCATAGATAGATAGATAGATAGATGACAGATAGCTATGTAGATAGATAGATGATAGATATGTATGGGGATAGACAGATATATATGTGGGTGAATGGATAGATAGATAGATGTGGATAGATAGATATGTATAGGGGTGGATGGATAGATAGATAGGTAGGTAGGTAGATATGTGGGTGGGTGGGTGAATGAATGGATAGATAGATAGATAGATAGATGATGGGTGGATAGATAGATATGTATGTAGATAGATATGTAGATAGATAGAGATATATGTGGATAGATAGATGGATTGATAGATAGATATGTATATAGATAGAAACATACATATGAATGTAGATAGATAGATATAGATATATAAGATGCCCAAAAGTCTTCTTAGTACAGTTTTAAGCTTTTAAAACCAAGGATTTGGGGGACATCCTATGCAGTATAAATGAGAAGTACTCTGGCTGTCTCAGTTTCCTCAACTGTAAAATGGGGATAATAATAACAGCTACCTCCCAGGGATGTTGTGAGGATCAATGGAGATAATATTTGTAAAACCCTGAGTACTGGTCCTTTTGCTGTTATTGTTGTTGCATCATTTTTCGATCACCTCCAACTCTTTGTGACCCCATTTGGGGTTTTCTCGGCAGAGATACAGGAGTGGTTTCCCATTTCCTCCTCCGGCTCATTTGACAGATGGGAAAACTGAGGCAAATAGGAAAAACTGAATACAATTATGCACCTCGCTGGTACATAATAAATGCTAGTTAGATATTCTTATTATAATGAGGAGCAGGGTTGGTACAGAGGGAGACAACATGATATGGTGCAAAGGGAGGTCAGTTTTGGATATCTAGAATCAAATCCTCGAGTGATTTGGGAGCAAGTCATGAAAGCTTTCTGGACCTCTTGTTAGTAAAATTAAGTGTGTTTGTGTGTGTGTGGGGGGGTGTAATGTGTGACCTCTGACATCACTTCCAGCTCCAGGCCTCTGGTCCTAAGAGTATTTTAACAGTTCTGAAAGATGGATTTTAGCAAGTAGAGGAAAGTGGTGGGGAACTTCTCAGGTTTTTCTCCTGAGGGCCTGTGCTAAGGTTGAAGGCCACCTAAATGGGTGTAGAGGGGAGAGATGGCCGTGGACCAGAGATACTGAAGAGCTAGTGCTTTAGGGAGACTTCCTCCTCCTGAAGGTTCATTGTCCAGTGTAAGATCCTAAAGTATTTTTGCCCATCAGCCAGAATTCCTAGAGCTGAGAAGGTCAGGAAGAATTGTGGATTTGCATCCCTTGTGTTTAAGGCAGCACAAGCCTGGCCTGCTGAAACACAAGACCTAAGTTCCTCTGCTTCAACTCCTCCAGTCTAGAGACAGAAAAACAAAAGCCAGATGAGCCAAGTGTTGCCTCTGGGAGAAATCGGTGGAATCCTCTATCGGAGGAATCATGTAGGCCCCCATGTGCCAGAGCCGGCTGCTGAGATGCCTCTTGACTTCACTGTAAGGTGTGATCTCAGGAAACAACTTCCCCAATGAGTAGGTACTTTGACACAGGCTGGGGCCCTAGAAGCACCTGAGGAGGAAGCGTCGCTCTTTGCTTGCTTCATTTGCACCAGGGATTGCTTTAGATATTTAATCTTCTTAAGTCAGAGCAGTATGCTAAGGAACTTGGTCATGGGATGGGGAATGAGAGAGAGAAGATTAGCACCCCTATGTTATCTCTTTGTTTCTGTCTCTCTTTTTCTCTTTCTCTCTGTCTCAGTCTCTCTCTTCTCTTCCTCTTCCTCTTCCTCCTTCTTCCTCTATCTCCATCTCCATCTCTATCTCTCTCTATCTCTCCTTTTCCTTCCTTCTTTCTCCCTTTTCTCTTCTGTCTTTTCTCTTTCTCCTTTCTTTCTGTCTCTCCTTTCTTCTGTCTTTTTTCTCTTTTCTCACTTCCTCTTTGTGCTCTTCTCTATCTCTCCCTCTTTCTTTCCTCCTCTCTCATTCTCTCTCCTCCCTTTCTTTTTCTTTCTCTCTCTTTCTCTTTCCCTCTTTCTCTTTCACATTTTTTCTTCACTTCTACATTGTATTAAGACTTGAAATGATATTTATAACTCTTGCTCATATCTGTTTCAAATTATATCTCAAACTTTTGGAAAAAAAATGGGACTGATGATAGGAAACTAGAAGGCTCCTTAGATAGTAACTGATTCAAGCCCTGGTTTTACAGATAGAAAACAGATTAAGAGAAGAACCAGGAGATCATTATACACTTCAACAACAATATTATATGAGGATGTATTCTGATGGAAGTGGCTATCTTCGGCAATGAGAGGATCCAATTCAGTTCCATTTGATCAGTGATGAACAGAACCAGCTACACCCAGCAAAAGAACACTGGGAAGTTAGTGTGGGCCCACAACATAACATTTAAACTCTTTCTGTTATTGTTTGTTTTCATTTTTGTTTTTCTTTCCAAGTTATTTTTACCTTCTTTCTAAATCTGATTTTTCTTGTGCAACAAGAGAACTGTATAAATATGTACACATATATTGTATTTAACATATACTTTAACATGTTTAACATGTATGAGACTGCCTGCCATCTAGGGGAAGGGGTAGGGGGAAGGAGGGGAAAAGTTGGAATAGAAGTGTTTGCAAGGGTCAATGTTGAAAAATTACCCATGCATATAATAATAAAAAAAGAAAACAGATTAAAAGCACTTACTTGATGTTGAAGGTCACATAAGACTATGAGCTTCTTTCTGCATTTCTTTTCATTCCTTTCCTTTAACAAAGTAAATGGGACACAGTAGATACTTAATAAATGCTTGGTGCCATGACCTGCCCATTCTGGGTGTTTAATGAATCTTATTTATTGATTGATAAAACAAGCAGGAAGTAGAAGGATGATTCACACTCAAGTCTTTTGACCTTCCCCCCCACCACCACCACCATGGCTGCTTTCCCTTCCCACACAGATTCATTATAAAATCATAGCTTTAAATGTGAAACCATTGGCAGAGACCATCTAATCCAGCTACCTCATTTCCTGAAGAACTGTGGCCCAGGGAGGCTCAAGTGCTGTGCTCTTACAAGTGACCCTGGCAATCAGCAGATTTGTGCCCAGGTCCCCTAACTCCAAAGCCTCTACTCCCCCCACATCCAGTATTAATGGTTTTTCCCCAACAATTCTGATAAGTTGGGACCAGCACCCTTTGCTGATTGTGGTCAGGATGTTAATGTTTGAAAAGTTAAAAACCCAGATGTAGGCACTACATCAAGACAGAGCTATTGTGGGTTCTACATACGTCCTGAAAGGGGTTTGAAAAGGTAAGGGACCAGGCAATCCAACTCCTAGATGATCCTTATGCTCAATGAACCCAAGACCTAATGGGGACAATAATGAACTTCTTGCCACCATCTTCTGAGTGCTAACCTTGGAGATAGAAAGTCTTAAGTCCAAAACTAGCCTTAGACACTCACTAGCTATATAACCCCTGATTATACACTGGTGACTCACTCTCAGACTCAGTTTCCTTATCTATAAAATGGGGATGATAATAACTTCTCTTTTAGAGGATCAAATGATATGATATAGATATAAATATAGATATCATCTATATAATGCACTCTTGCAAGCATTCAAGCACAATGTAAATTATTTACTTTTCTTGTCTGTTTGTTTTCTGAGGAAAATAAGATATACACAAATTTATGTATGCAGAAAAACTGAAAGTGGAAAAGGAGAACCAACCACATCTGAGTCTTGACTAAACTGCAGAATTGCATATTTTGTGTCTACCTTAGGGTTTGGTGGAGATGTGATAAGAGGAGTCCTGGTTGAGAAAGAGGAAGGAAGTTATTAAGTTGCGACTCCATGGCCTCAAACATTTTGTGAGATGAATCAAAGTTGCCCAAAGAGCAAAAAGAAACACTCTGTCTTCAGTAGAGGGGAAAAAGCTTTTGTATAAGAGACAATGAATTAAATCCTAGATGCAGAAATTGAGTTAATCCTCTGTTACATGTCATGGCAGGGGGAGAAGAGCTACCATTTGATATAGCTATAGATTTATAGCTATAGAAGAGCTTAGAAGGGACCTTCCACACTACTAAGTCTAATGACCATTTTACAAAAAATGGAAACTGAATCTTGAAGAAATTAAGTAATATGCCTGGAATTATATTGCTAATAAGTAACTGAGGTAAAATTTGAACACAGGTCTTTTATCCACTGCCCTATCCATTAAGTAATACTAATACTTGTAAAAGAATATTCCAAGCTCAATTACATATTCTTTGTCTCCCATCTTGATTATCCTCTTCCCTTAACACTGTAAATTGATAGCTAGCTTATCTTTCAAAGCCCAGATTAAAGACTACCTTCTCCTTTTCTGCAAGAAGCAATCTCTCCTTCATTTGATCTCAAGACTTTTTGTCATTTTCTTAGCCATTTACTAAATCCATCTTGTGTTCTTTTGGACCAAGTCTGTGATTTCCCTGGGATAGGAAACTTCTCCCAAAGAGAAATCATCAATACTGATCACCTACTAGTCTTCAACTTCCAGTCTTAGAGATTTCCCTGGAACAGCAAGAGGCTAAATTATTCAGAATTATGTTTCAGAGGCAAGACTTGAATCTAGCTCTTCCTGATTCTGAAGATCATTCTCTATGACATCATCCTGCTCTCCTTGTATTCTATAAAGATGTCTCATCTCTATTAGATGGCAAACTTTTTGAAGGCAGACACTATGTCGTATTTATCTTGGCAGCTTCCCTCATGCCCATCTACCACCATACGCTGCACAGAATAGAAATTGGTTGCATTAATTGTTCAAGCCACAATTCCTTTGGCAAGTATTTCTTCAATATATTTTTCCTTTATCAATAGTACTTATATATTTATCTTTCTCTATCTTGCAATTTTTTTCCCACAAAAATCTCTAAGTCAGGGGCTTTAAAGGAAGTAACCCTTTCACCCCTCAGACCTCCCATTCTGGGGTTCACTGTTTTGATTAATGACTACTTCTACCAAAAGAGAAAATGTCCCAACCATGCTTTCCTTTATATTATATTTTCCCATCATCTCTGAAACTGTACCAGTGACCTCGGGATTCCATCCCCATTCCATGATCAGGGTCATCTCTGCCAATATTTCTTTCTAAGGTATATCTCCTCTTCTATACCTCCATTCACCAATCCCATGTCTTTCCAAATCAAATTTCCTCTCCCTGGCTACCATACTCTTAAAAAAAAAAACTAGGGCAGGGATTATAATGTAATTATTTTTAGGATAGGGACAATACTTAGGATATAGTAAACTCTTAACATGCATTTTATGATTTTTTTCTGTTTTAATATTTTTATTTTCTCCACTTACATGTAAAAAATTTTACATTTGTTTTTAGAACATTGAATTTCACTGGAAACTGAATGTCTGTCTAACAGTTGGAAAATGGCTGAATAAGTTATGGTATATGAATGTAATGGAATATTATTGTTCTATAAGAAATGATCAAGAGGATAATTTCAGAAAGGCCTGGAAAGAGTTACATGAATTGATACTAAGTGGAGTAAAACAAGAGAACATTGAACACAGCAACAAGGAGATTATGTGACAATCAGTTCTGATGGATGTGGCTCTTTTCAATAATAAGGTAATTCAGACCAATTCCAATAGACTTGTGATGGAGAAAGCCATTTACACTTAGAGAGAGAACTGAGTGTGGATCACAACATAGTATTTTCACCTTTTTGATTGCTTACTTTTTTTTTCTTTATCATTTTTTCTTTTTGATCTGATTTTTTTTTGTGTGCAGCATGACATTTGTGGAAATATGTATAAAAGAATTGCACATGTTAAAATGTTTGTGGCAGCCCTCTTTGTAGTGGCCAGAAACTGGACACTGAATGGATGCCCATCAATTGGAGAATGGCTGAATAAATATGAATGTTATGGAATATTATTGTTCTGTAAAAAATCACCAGCAGGATAAATACAGAGAGGCCTGGAGAGACTTACATGAACTGATGCTGAGTGAAATGAGCAGGACCAGGAGATCATTATACACTTCAACAACAAGATTATACAACAATTAATTCTGATGGACGTGGCTCTCTTCAAAGATGAGATGATAAAACCAGTTCTAATTGTTAGTGATGAAGAAAGTCATCTACACTGAGAGAGAGGACTGTGGGAACTGAGTGTGGTTCACAACATAGCATTTTCACTCTTTTTGTTGTTGTTTGCTTGCATTTTATTTTGCTTCTCTTTTTTTTCTTGTGCGGCAAGATAATTGTACAAATATGTATACATACACTTGATTTAACATATATTTCTACCATTTTTAACATAAAAATAATTGCACATTGTTTAAAAATGTATATTTAACTCATGTTGGATTACTTCCCATCTAATGGAGGAAGTTGAGGGAAAGAAGAAAGAAAAATCTGGAACACAAGGTTTTGCAAGGGTGAATGTTGAAAACTAACTTTGCATATATTTTGAAAATAAAAAGCTATTCTTTAAAAAATTAAATTAAAATGAACTTTGAGTTCCAGATTTTCTTTTCCTTCCTATCCAACCTCACTGAGAAAGCACACATGAAGTTATGCAAAACATTTCCATAAAAGTCATTTTGTGAGAGAAAACATACATTACCCTCCTCCCCAAAAAAACAATAGAGGAAAATAAAGGGGAAAAATATGCTTCAATCTGTATTCAGCCACAACCAGTTCTTTCTTGAGCATGGATAGCATTTTTCTTCATAAATTCTTCAGAGTAGTCTTGGATCAGCATATTGCTGAGAATACAAAGTCTAAATGCATTTTATCCACTCATTTCCATCCAGCCTCAAAAATGTCCTTGATCTTTTTACCACATGATAAAATCAATACATATTTTATATAATGACAATTTTATTTAATAATCTTGTAAAGACAAAAACTTTAAAATACCTAAGGACTCTGAAGTGATTAATGATGATTGTGGATGGCCTCCAATAATCTAAGACAGGGTTTCTTAAACTTTTCCACTGACAATACCTTTTTCCCTGAGAATTTTCATGATACCCTAGATATATAGGTATAAAAACAGGTATATAAATCAATAATAAAACATAATTTCATGATATCTACATTTATACCATATAGGGTTACAACCCACAGTTTAAGAGGAAACTTTTTTTTTAATGTTGAAATCAGTGATGACAATTATAACTTTCCACCACTAGAAATTCAGAGTTATTAAAGGCCACTGAGTGATTCGGGATATTGAAAGTGAAGGAAGGAGTTAGGTCCTGGGAGATATCAGTTATTTATTGTACAGGGTACGGAGCCAGAAAGTGATGAATGGGGAGCACAGACAAAGGCAAGTCCAGGAATACCAACTTCAATGAAAACTAGGAATCTAATAGAATAATTGAGAATATGCCCATACCCAATTGTAAAGAATAGCTGGCAATGGATAAAAGTGCCCAGCTGTCACAGCCCCTGATACTTAAATGGGCAAAGGGAGTGTCCATGGCTTGGATGCCCAAGAATGATTCAACTGGTTTGCCATAAACTGCCTGGAGGAAAAACAAACTCCAATTGGAGCAAATTTACCAATAGCTTTCAAAATAACTGGTTAAGTGGAAAGAATGCTCTGGTTTTGAAATAGGAAAACTTGGGTTTCAAGTCTGACTTTGCAATTGACTTGATATCTGGATGAATTGGGGCAAGGCACACTCTTGTCTGGGATCTGAATCTATAAAATGAGATCTTGGGGTGCATGTTCTCTCAAAGCCTTTTAAGCTCTGTGATCCCATGATTGAGCTATGTCAAAATTCCCTATACAACCCTATCTCCACCCAGAACAATTGGAAGCTATAGCCACAATATTTAAGAATATGCAGTGGGCATGGTGCTTCCAGTAGAAAAAGTAACTTCCTAATGACATCGACTGTCTCATATCTTATCATTTCTATCCTAATATTATGTCTTGAATATGTCCATTTCTTGTCACTCACACTGCCAATATTTTAATTGAAATCCTCATTCTTTCTTACCTGAACTGTTTTCTATAGCCTTCTAATTGGTCTACCTGCTTCAAGTCTCCATAAACTCCATAAACACATGATGCCAAAAATGATTTTCCTAACATGTAAAAATATTAATTTTTTAGAATTTAAGTAAATAAATAATGAAAGATTATTTTGCTAAAATATAGGTCTGACCACATGGCCAATAACTTCCAGTGGCTCCCTATTATCTCAAGAATCAAATATAAAGTCTCTGTGTCTCTGTCTCTGTCTCTCTCTCTCTCTCTCTCTCTGTTTCTCTCTCTCTCTCTCTCTCTCTCTCTCTCTCTCTCTCTCTCTCTCTCTCTCTCGTTTCTCTGTCTCTCTCTCTCTCTCTCTCTCTCTGTTTCTCTGTCTCTCTGTTTCTCTTTCTCTCTCTCTCTCTCTCTCTTTCTCTCTCTCTCTCTCTCTCTCTCTGTTTCTCTGTCTCTCTGTTTCTCTTTCTCTCTCTCTCTCTCTCTCTCTCTCTCTCTCTCTCTCTCTCTCTCTCTCTCTCTCTCTCTCTCTCTCTCTCTCTCTCTCTCTCTCTCTCTCTCTCTCTCTCTCTCTCTCTCTCTCTCTCTCTTTAACATTTAATGCTCTTTATAATCTGGTATTTTCCTACCTTCCCAGTCTTCTCAAGTTTTACTCCCCTCAATGCATTCTACAATACACTCACTATTCTTTGCACAAAGCATCTTTTCTGAGTTCCATGTTCTCTGACCTCATCCTCACATTTTGGCAAAAATGATCTATTTTATCACTTGACTCAAAGGCCACCTTATATAGGAGCCCTTTCCCAATTTTCTCCTCTAAGGTTCTTTTCCTTCTGTTCTCTATGTATTTTGTGTGTACTTACTTTCCCCATGTTAACTCCCCAAATTAGAATGGAAGTGCTTTCAAGACAGGATTTTTTTTTTTTTTTAGCTTTTACCTCCCTATTGTATGCACAATACTTGTCACAGTCCCTAGCACCTAGGAGATACATCATGAATGCATGTTTGGTTGATTGCTAAGGTTTAAACTATGCTTCCGGCATATTGACCACAACACCGAATGATGGGCAAGTCACAATGATGATAAATAGCTGTTAAATGCTACATACCCACTGCCGGAGAACCATGGACTTGACGTGCAGAATAAGATGTCTGTTTCAATGACATGGATAATATGGGAATTTGTTTTGCTTAACTATGCAGATTTGTTGCAATCTCATTTTTTTCCCCCAATGATGTCAGAGAGAAGGCAGAAAAAAAGAAAATGATTTTTAAAATTGAAAAAATTAAATAAAAATTTAAAAAGACAAATACTTGATATGTATATATATATATATATATTAAACAAATACACACACGTATGTGGAATTGACCCAAAAAGAACACTTCAATGCCCTCGTTCTCAGGTTTTCACTCTTTATAACAGATCAAGTTCATTTTCCAAGCATAGCATATCTCTCATTACCATAATGCTTCTCATTTCTAGCAAATTTCCAGATTTCCTAGAAAAATGATTGCCCTACCATGCAGCTAGCTCTCACCAGGAGTCAACAAAAATTGATTACAGAATAAACAAAGTGCCCCACATAATATGAGGCATGCTTGCTCCCTTATTAATATTGAATAATGTGTTATATGTTACCTCATGCCCACAGGATTTCCAATTAAGTTGTTTAGAAACAAACTGTGCCTCCCAGTGATATGTTCAGTATGTTTTGGTATATAAGACATATTCTGTATATAGGCTTATATCAATTAAAGTCATTGACCATGGATAACAAAGCAACGCTGATCATCACATAGAGGGCTCAATCCTTTTCCCCCTAAAATAAAATTGTTTAATATCACAATAACAATAGCTAATATTTATAATACCAACTTTAATTCAGCCATTGTTAAGCTTTTATGATTATCTTATTTGGTCCTCGCCATAGCCCTGAAAGGTATTATTTATTATGTTATAACTGAGGAAACTGAGGCAGAAAAAGCTTAAGTATCTTGCCTGGGTCACACAGATAGGAAGGGTTTAAGGCAATATTTGAACACAGATCTTTCTGATTTTAGTCTGGCACTTTTTCTGCCATTACTGAAAATGAAACACAAATGGCAAACTGATATAATAGATAGAGTACTGGGTTGGAAGTCAGGAAAATGAGAATTAAAGACCCTCCTTTGATGCTTACTAGCTGTTGAACTCTGAGCAAGTCACATAACTATGGTATTTCAGGCAATTCAGTGATAGAGGGATGTAATCTGGATCAGTGGATACAATTTCCAATACAGGAGTTTCCCAAGTCAGTGAAATTCTAGACCCTTCATCCATTTGAACAGTGAATGTAAAGACTATACTAGATACATAGGCAGAACAGAGAATTGGAAAAAATATTGAATTTGGAATTGAAAGGAACTCAGCCTAATCTTGAGTATTTTTCCTATTGGCGTGAATTCTGACAAGCTACCTTAATTTCTTCTTCTGACAAGTGAGAAAATTGGTCCAGATGAGCTCTAAGGTACCAGTCAAGATGGGAGAATCCTATAAGTGTCCGCAAACCCCATGTGCTTCGGACCATGTGGAAAGGTAGCCCTTCCAGTACCGAGTAGAATTCTCTTTACATTGTTAATTAAGCTCAAAATGACCACAAACCTAGAACACTCCATCTTCTTTTCCATTCTAAAGAGTAAAGATATGTTATCCTAAGAAGGTTTTCCTGGGCTTCACCACTGCCCAAGGGGTCCACGATACACCAAAAATGTGTTAGGAAACCTTGGTTGGCTGAGAGCTCCAAAAACTGATGATGATGATGATTTGTGATTTCATAAGGGTGGAAAACACTCATTTAAGAAACATTCTCCATCAAGGATCCTGCTTTACAAGCAGGATTTCTCAAACTATGGCCCGCGGGCCAGATGTGGCCCACTGAGCCACCGGGTTATGGCAAAAGGGCTGAGGGGCGGAGACAGAGTGTGAGTTTTTGTTTTTACTATAGTCCAGCCCTCCCACAGTCTGAGGGACAGTGAACTGGCCCCCGATTTAAAACGTTTGAGGACCACTGAGAGTCTCAGAATATCGTCCAGACACTTAGGAATTAGGTGACTTTCCCTCTAGGCATATGACCTCTAAATCAATATAATAAGAAGTAATGAAGCATAAATTAAATCCAGATTATCTTAACTCCATCCACTACACCCTATTCCATCCCTATTATTTCAGAGTGAAACAAATCCAGAGTTTTTCCTGTAAGTATAGTTTTAAGCTTATTAACATGTTTTTATCATTAGACGTCAGCTCCTTGAAGTTTAGGATTCTCTCTTGACTCCTTTTTATATCCTCAGAGCTTAGCACAGTGCCTGGCATATAGCACATGCTAAATAAATGTTTATTGATTTATTGGTTAAATTTCAAAAGGTTTTTGGTTATTTAGTAGCTTTTAATATATCAAAGCTTATTGTTTAGTTGTTTTTGGTCATGTCTGGCTCTCTCTAACCCCATTTGGGTTTTGTTTTGTTTTGAGTTTTTTTGGCAAAGATACTTGAATGGCTTGTCATTGCCTTGTCCAGGGCATTTGATAGATAAAGAAACTGAGGCAGACAGCAGTAAAGTCTCTTGCCCAGAGTCACACAGCTAGTAAGTGTCTGATGTAAGTAAACTCAGGACCCCATGTTCTATCCACTGTGTCACCTAGCTACTTTATCAAAGCCTAAGACTGCGCTAAGATTTTTGGGACACTGTATATTCACTCTGTCCCATTCATATCTACAAAGAAATATAGAAAATTAAAAAGACAATATTTATGTTGTCTTCTAGTTCATAAATTCAATAATTCCAGAAATATTTAAAAACAATAAAGCAATATTTAATTGGGCTGTAAAATATATTGCCAAAAAAAAAAAAAAAAAAAGAAAGAAAGAAGGAAAGAAAAAAATGTCGTACTACAGAATTAATATGGAGAATGATGTATGTCTAAAAAAGAAAGCAGGCTAGTCATGAGGAATAACTTATGGATAACACATGTTCTTTGTGGTAGTCACGCAATGTCAAGGGACCGAGAAGTCTTGCAATATGTTGAGTAGATGCTCTATGGAAGATTTATAGAACATATAGACAAGAGTCAAATGAGATAAGAAAATGTGTATGATTTTCAGTCTTCACAATTGAAAGGAGTTCCCCCAATAAGAAGATTGCAATTCAATTTGGAATTATGTTCAAAAAGTTATCAAACTGTGCATATCTTTGACCCAGCAGTGTTTCTATTGGGCTTACATCCTAAAGAGATCTTAAAGAAAGGAAAATATTTGTGCAAAATGTTTATCGCAGTCCTCTTTGTAGTGGCAAGAAACTGGGAACTGAGTGGATGTCCCTCAATTAGAGAATGGCTGAATAAGTTATGGTATATGAATGTTATGGAATATTATTGTTCTGTAAGAAATGATCAGTAGGATGTTTTCAGACAGATCTGGAGAGACTTACATGAACTGATGCTGAGTGAAATGAGCAGGACCAGGAGATCATTGTACACGGTTAACAAGATTATACGATGATCAATTCTGATGAACATGACTCTTTCCAACAATGAGATGATTGATTCCAGTTCCAATGACCTTGTGATGAAGAGAGCCATCTGTACCCAGAGAGAGGGCTGTGGGAACTGAGTATGGACCACAACATAACATTTTCACTCTTTTTGTTGGTGTTTGCTTGCAGTTTGTTTTCTTACTCATTTACTTTCTTTTTTGATCTGATTTTTCTTGTGCAACAAAAGAATTATATAAATGTTTATGCATATTGAATTTAGCATATATTTTAACATGTTTAACATATAGTGGATTGCCTGCCATCCAGAGGAAGGGGTGAAGGAAAGGAGGAGAAAATCTGAAACACAAAGCTATGCAAACATCAATGTTGAAAATAAAAAGCTTAATAAAAAGAGAGAGAGAGAGAGAGAGAGAGAGAGAGAGAGAGAGAGAGAGAGAGAGAGAGAGACTGCAATTCTACCAAAGAAAGAAGTATGTAGGTATTACTAATTATAAGAGCTCCCCTCAAAAATCTACCCCTCAATTAAAGTTCTACTATATTATTCAAGTTGAGGAACTGGCCCTGGCTCCCCAAAGGCTAGGGAAGAGAAATATAAGCTCTGACTGGCCCTCCTAAGTTGGAAAGCCTTTAAGTACAGCTATAATTTTGAATGAGAAATATGAACTTGCAGATTTTCAAGACTTTCTGTCAACCAAATCCAAACTTAACAGAAAATTTAACATATAACAGCCAATATGAAAGATCAATTTTAAGGAATTTAACATGGACAAACTTTAAACAGTCTTCAGACTATTTAGCTCATAACAGCCCGTTGAAAGAAATAATGTAAACATTAATAGTCCTATTCTATATGCGATGAAACTGAAGCATGAAAAAATAAGTGACTTATACTACAGTCATATAGTAAGGGTTGAAGCCAGGATGCTGACCCAGATCTACGACTCCCGAGTATAGAACTTTTTCTTTAAAGTATTTTGTTTTACATGGATTTTGGTAGAAAAAAAATGTACTATGGAACATGAGCTAAATATGAGTTATTATTATGGTTATTCATAAATATTGTCTCAGGCTCCAGGAAGGCTGCTACTATACCCATAAAATATCCACACCATCACAATGCATAATGATTCATATTTGCATTCCAAGAGAATTACATAATTAATTTAGCCAGACATGACAATATTTTCACATGCATGCTCTAATGTTATGTTTAATATCAGAAACTACCAAATTTCCTTGGGAAATATTCACATCTCTTCTTGACCTCAGTGTTGTGTTGTAGAAAGAGCTGTGAAGAAAGTTCAAAACCCATCTATGAGATTTTCTGCCTGAGTGACCTTTAGCAAGTGACAACCTCTCTGGTCTCATTTTCCTCATCTGTAAAAAGAAATAGTTGAAATATATTAGCTCCATGAGCTTCCTTCTATCTCTGTATCTATGACTAAAGATAATTATTTTAATAAATTTGCAGGAAAAGAATGAAAAAAGACCCAGATAGCAAATTCCAAGCAGTCCCCCAAACCACCTTTTCCAATTCAATACAATAATGAATGTATGACTGAATGAATAAAAAAAAAAAAGTATAAGGCCCAAGCCACTGTGCTACAAAAAAGAGGGTAATCAGAATGATGAAGAACTTTGAGTTCTTGTAATATTAGGATAATATAGGGTAGAGCACTGTAATTAGAGTCAGAAGACATCTCATGCCTTAGATAGGTACTAGTTCTTGACCTTAGGCTTATACTTATGAATTTCCTCATCTATAAAATGAAGAATTGGACTCAGTGGACTTTCAAGTCCCTTCCAACACTAAATCTATGATCCAATTAAACCATTGTGTATATCAATTCTTGTGCTAGGTATTGTAGTTCTTGTTCAGTCACTTTTTAGTTATGCCCAACTGTTTATGATCTCATTTGAGGTTTTCTTGACAAAGATATCGAGCAGAAATAGAGACAGAAATGGACATATAGAGAGAAACTAAAAGAGAGACAAAGAGACAGAGAAACAGAAGAGAGAGAGGAGAGGAGAGGAGAAAAAATAGAGGAGAGGAGAAAAAATAGAGGAGAGGAAAGGAGAGGAGAGAAAATATAGGAGAAGAGAGGAGAGGAGAGGAGAGAAAATAGAGAAGAAAAAGAGAGAAGAGAAGAGAAGAGAAGAGAAGAGAAGAGAAGAGAAGAGAAGAGAAGAGAAGAGAAGAGAAGAGAAGAGAAGAGAAGAGAAGAGAAGAGAAGAGAAGAGAAGAGAAGAGAAGAGAAGAGAAGAGAAGAGAAGAGAGAGATGGAGCAAGAGAGGAGAGAGGGAGGGAGGGAAGGCAGAGGAAAAAGGAAAAAGGGAGGGAGAAAGGTGGAGAATAAAGGAGAAAGAGAATTGGTAAGGCACTCACCCTCTCTATGAGTCTGAGATGTCTCATGTTGTCATGGCTAATAAGCGTTTCCACAGCTGCAGACATGTAGAAGAGCCATCTCCTACAGTGTCTCACAGCTTCTAAACCCTTGCACCCCCAAGAGACTGCTTAGAGCAGATTCATTGATGAGATGGTTCCCTGGTTTTGTTAGTTGAGCTTAGGCATCTGATCTTGTTCTGAGAGAAAGAGCTCATTTTATTATTGTGTATTCTTTCATCTATTCCAATTTACATAATTTCTCCAATTCCATATAGTGTTTTGCTTGGATAAATTAGTTTACTTTCCGTGTGCTTCTTGTGTAATCAATATTTAGTAGGAAGAAATTCAGTTGTAAATATTAAGCTAATTGTTTCCTTCTTCTTGAGAGTGGTTAGGGAAAGTGGTGTGTCTCCTGGATCCCCCAAAATATTGTACCCATAGACTTAGAGATACTTGATGTGTAATGGACAGAAGTAATTTTAATCTAGTGCCTCTCTTGTATAGGTGAGAGAAGGATAGGTCCCCAGATACATCCCTCCTCCTGCTCCCCACAGAAGCAGAAATCAGTTTCCTTTAGACATACAAACCAGATCCCAGATTAGATATCCATCAATGCTACCTTCAAGCCAGCTATCTCTATATTTCAACAGTACACCTACGTCTTCCTTGAATATATGTATTCTCTTTATTTCTAATCTGTATTTTCTTATATCTGTATTCATCTTTTTCCATTAGACTAAAAGCCCTTTGTGAGTAGGATTCATTCATTGGATTTGTAGGTTTGTATCTTCAACTACAAGCACAAGACTGGGAATATAATAGATGTTTCACAAATGCCTGGTAATTGGATGATTGAAAGTTAGAGGAGAAGTAGACTGCAGTACGCTTTAAATGCCAGGCTGAGGAGTTTTTATTTTGTGTTTTTTTTGTTTGTTTGTTTTGTTTTGTTTTTTCCTCCTAGAGATAAGAGAGACATTGAAGCTCCCTAAACAAGGGAGTGATAAGGTTAAATCTATGCCTTAGAAAGCTGATTTTGACAGTGGTGTGGAAGATAGATTGAAGAGGGGAAACACTGGAAGCCAGAAATCCAATCAAGGGACTGTCATGATAATTCATTGGAAAGCTCCTTGTGAGGGTTAGAATGAGTGTGGTGTGCAGGGGAATGAAGAAAAGGAGCAAGGTGGTGAGGGGAAAGTCATGGTAACTGATCATGATGCAGAGCAGAAGGAAGGGAAGAGGCTAAGATGAATCAAACATTGGGAACACAGTTCAGCAAAAAGATAGAGATGTCCTCAACTTGATCCTACCCTTCAAGTGACCATGTTTCTGAAAAGATGATCTCAGGAAGGGGGGTAGGGAGAATCACTCAATTAAACAGTGAAATAAATAGTGAAAAGGGAGAGTTTACATATTCCATGGCGACCCAAGCAAAATAGTGATATGCCCATGGCCAGTTGTACACGTATATGACAGTTATAACGGCCAAGAAAATTAGGAGAAGGAGAAGAAGAAATAGCAAAGGGCAGAAGTTCTCAAGTCATTCCCAGAGCCTACAAAATGCAGCAGATATTACATAGTCCATTGGAAAAGGGTCTCTAAGGACATGGAAAGGGAAGGGAATAAACATTTATTAAGTTGTCTGCTATGCACTCTGCAGTTATTATCTTAGTGGATCCTTACAACTCCGAGACTTAGTTGCTATTGTTACCCTCATCTTATACTTGAAGAAACTGAGGCAGACAGAGGTTTAGGGACTCTCCCAGCTAGAGATTGTCTGAGACTAAATTCTAGTTCAGGTTTTCCCAATTATAGTCCCAGTGCTTTATCCACTTTTCTACCTAGATGTCGACACGGGGAGTTTTTGGGATTATTTGTCACAAGGATTAGCGTTGTGTGGTTGTTTTATTAATTTGGCAACTGTGTCTTGGGGAGGAGGTGGTTAAAAAGAGGCTAAAGAAAGGAAGAAATAAAACAGAATGTTTTTAAAGCACAGAAGCTAACAGACAGAAGTTTAGAATTGCCTTGAAACTAAGATTTTCAATAGATCATATGCATTAACAAATGACATATATAAGAAGATTCATATTTTTATAGAGAGAACAATTTTTTTCTGTTTTTCTTCTATGGAAATGTTCGTGTGTGTTGGTGTTTGCTCAGAATAACAAACAAAAATCAAGATTATTAAATAGGAAAGAAAAGAAAAGAGAAAATGGCAGGGAGAGCCAGGTCTGTCACCAGGCACACTCCATGACATATGGCCAATAGGTTGTTGGTAAATATTTAATGCCCTGAAACAGGAGACTCTGACGTAAAACCTCTAGTGTTACAGCTAAGGAAAAGCATCATGACAAAGCCGGGGCCTGTTGGTGACAAGGGTGCTGGGTTACACTATTTCTATCTGCAGACTAAAATTAAAACTCACTCTGTTCCCACCACACAGCTCCCCAAGGGAGGCCCTGGGAGATTTTCCCTTTAGTTAAAGCTGTCTTGTACGGTTCAGCAGCCTTTACACCAGAGTAAAATTATACCGTTTGGGCCTTAACATCTGTCTTGCATAGTGTATGATAAATAGCACTGCTGCTCCCTCTTGGAATTCCCTTCTTCTCTGCCCAATAGACTGTTTATTGTTGGCTGAATTTCTCTCTCTCTCTCTCTCTCTCTCTCTCTCTCTCTCTCTCTCTCTCTCTTCCTCTCTCTGTGTGTCTCTCTCTCATCTCTCTCTCTCTCTCATCTCTCTCTCTCTCTCTCTCTCTCTCTCTCTCTCTCTCTCTCTCTCTCTCTCTCTTCCTCTCTGTCTGTCTGTCTGTCTCTCTCTCTCTCTCTTTCTCTCTCTCTCTCTCATCTCTCTCTCATCTCTCTCTCTCATCTCTCTCTCATCTCTCTCTCTCATTTCTCTCTCTCTCATCTCTCATCAGTCTCTCTTTTTCTCTCTTATCTCTCTCTCATTTCTCTCTCTCTTTCATCTCTGTCTCTGTCTCTGTCTCTCTCTCTCTCCCTTCTCTTAGCAAGGCTTAGTTAGTAGGCTCAAAGCGGTCCCTAGCTCAGGGAACAACTCTGAGATGGTTCAGAAGATTAAAGGAATCCAGGAAACTGAAGGAGATAGGGGGGAGAGTTTAAGAGTCAAGGAATCCAGGTTCTCAATCCTATTCTGTCTCCACCTAGCTAAATGATCTTGGGCAAATAATTTAGATTCTGTGGGCCTTGGTTCCCTTATCAGTAAAATAGCCATGAGAATTCACTAGAGAGACATTGAAAAACAGAGACAGAGAGACACACACACAAAGAGAAAGAGACAGAGAGCGACAAAGAGAGATTACATTAACTGCTTTCCTCAGAGAAAAATTGGCAGAATAAATATCATTATCCCCATTTTACAGATGAGAAAGCCTGCCTAGTTACATAACTGGTTTTTGTGCAAGCAAAGGCTCAAAGCAAAGTCTTTGGGTAATGAACCCGATGATCTCTAGGATCCCTTCTTTTTCCAGGCCTGAAGTTTAATGGGTAAGAAGCTGATTGATTATTTCCTTTTTCAAGATGGAAAGATGAAAGGTAATTGGTTTGTGACCTACAGACCTAATGAAGAAACTTAGAGAGTTTGATAAAATGTCTTCAAGTACTCTATGTACTATCATGTGAAAGAGGTATTAATTAAATCTGCTTTACTTGGTGCAGAGGGAGGACCAGGACCAAGGGGTAGAAGCTGTAAAGAGGTCGATTTAGGCTTCTTGTAAGAAAAATTATTTACATTCCCACAAGTCATTTTGTTCTATAGCAGAGAAACATGAGTCATGGATATCCCTGAAGAATTGACAATCCGGATTACCCCCAAAACAATGGAGAAGTGTATGAAGGGTGCAAGCAGGCTGCAAAATATTACAAAGAGGAATGGATGAAGAAAAACTATATTTAAAATGTCCTCAGAAAAATATAGAATTAAAAAAGAAAAAGGAAATTAATTGGTCATATGGCAAGAGCAAGGGATAATTAATGAGAAATCTGCATGAGAAGCCAAATTAATCGCCCCTCATCCACTTCCCCCAGAACAATGAATGGATTCTCTTGCATGTTTTTAAGGATATACACAAAAGCTGCATGGACCAGTCAAGTATATATAGGTTGTGGTCTGTATCTTTGGAGGTATTCTTTTTGTTCAGTCACCCTGCCCAACTTGTCATTACCCCAGTTGGGGCAATACTAGAGTGCTTTGCCATTTCCTTCTCCAGCTCATTTTACCAATCAGGAAACTGAGGCAAGCAGAGTAAAGTGATTTGCCCAAGATCATGCATCTGCTAAATGCCTGAAGCCAAATTTGAACTCATGGAGATGAATTTCCTTTCCTCCTACCATGTACGCTATCCACTGTACCATCTAGCTGCTCTTAGATCCACTGATATATCTGTTAGCTATCTCAAAGTGGAATTGCCTACTTTGGGAGGTTTTAGGTTTCCTCTCACTAAAAGATGCCAAATAAAGGAGATATTCACTTGTCAGATTGCAGCAGAGATTGCTGCTCAAGAAGGCCGGATGATTACTGAAGTCTCTGAATTTCTATTATTAGGAGGTGATTCTGTGACTCAGGTAAGTTGGAAGGAACAACCTCAGAGGATACCCTTTTAGGGCTTTGATAATGTGTCCTTGTCAATCCAAGTGGGTTAAGTTTGAGGGCTGAAAGGGAGCTCAGTGGACCAAACTATGGCAGAAAAGAATTTTTGCTTTAATATAGCCAAAAAATGGCCATCTAACTATCTTCCAAAGTAACCCATGCCATTTTTGGACAGCTCTTATTATTGGGAATTTCTTCCTGACATCAAGTTTAATTATCCCCAGAACCACAACTACTTATAATTCTGCTTCTGGGATAATCGAACAAACCTAATCCTTTTTTCCATATGGCGGATTTTCCAGGGCTTGAAGAAAATTTACATGATTTCCATCACTGAGTCTTCGATTCCCCAGATGGTTATTAAAATTCACTCCTTTCAGTTATGTCCAACTCTCTGTGACCCCAATTTAGGGTTTTCTTAGCAAAAATACTGGAATAATTTGCCATTTCTTTCTCCAGTTCATTTTACAGATAAAAGAACAGAGGCAAACAGACTTAAGTGATTTGTCCAGTTAGTAAATATCTAAGGCCAGATTTGAACTCAGGATGCTGAGTCTCCAGGTTAACCATCTCCAGTTCCTTTACCTTAACCTCATATGACAAGCTTGAGGATGTTCACCGAGACATTGTCTTCTCTGAGTCTTTTCCAGCTTATTGATATCACTCTTAAAGAGTGGTCCTCATAATGGAAAAATGACCATTTGTCTAGTACTGAGTCCGGAGTCATGGATTCAAAATTGGCTCCACCATTTATTACCTGAATAACCACTCTATGAGGTTGGATTCAATAAACCCTAAGGTCCATTCTAACTCCAAATCTAAATCAAATAATACTATGATCTTGACCTGGACACAGAAGCAATTTGAGCCAAGAAGTTAGCTCTTCCCCAGCTGCCTCCATCTCCTTCTGAAAAATAATTTACCTTCAACCCTGTGCCCTGGGAGAAAGCAGCACTGGAAAATGAGACAGCCTGAGAAGCTCTCACGTATTTCTTGACATCAAAACTGGCATAAGACACACACGTAGGATGTAGTTGCATTCTCCTTAGGGTAGAGGTCCAGACTAAAAAGCTCTGCCCAATCTGGGCAATGGTGGCCCCAGCTGTACCGATGAGCACACAAGCATCCGCTTGAGTCATCCCAGGATGGAGCACCTTCCTTCCCTAGATGCTCATCCCAGGGAATCTCAAGCTCCCCACCAAGTCCTCAACTGGCTGCTCGTGGGGGTCAGGTGATTGTGTCTGTCTTGCATTACTCAGCACGATATATTCCTGCCAAACGAGTAACATATGTAATACTTATAGTCATTCTGGCATTATTCTTAATTAGCAACCACGATCTGAGCATTTGTTATTTAAGCTCGTTTAATTCTAGCCAGATTACAGTGTGTTGCAACGGCAAGCTGCCTTCTGCCTCATCAGTGAGAGGTTCCATTAGGCCAGCTCCAAGAAAACACAAAAAGTCACATCCAATCACTCGCTGTCAGAGTAAGCTGTCCTGAGTGAAGGGGGTAGCGGGCTCTGGCATCTGCCACCATGCGAGGGGAGACCGGCAGATGGCACTGTCAGGGAGGGAGGCTGCCTGCCAGGCCCACACCTTCGAGATGGCAACAGGCCTTTTTAATTTTCAGCCACATGTTACATAATAAACAGTATTTCTAAACCAAGCTTCTCTGGGATTGCAGCAGCCCAGACCTCGATGGCTTGCGTGATCCCAGGGTCTCCACTCTTCAAATCACCCCCAGTCCTTAAATGCTTATCTTAATTTGGGGGAAGAAGGAGGGCCCCGTAATGAAGATTAATGATTTTATTTCTCTTAATTAAGCAAATATCAGATTATCGGTTCAAAGGCCGCCAATGGGCTACGGGGTTGGAGAAGGTTGATGGATCGAGGCTGAAATCATACAGCTCTTTCTAATCAAATCTCCAATTTTGAATGTCAAATCTGGCAAGGCTTATCTCCCCCCTAGCCATGAGGAACAGTCTCTGCCAGGATGTGTGAGAAATCAGGAGAAGCAAGAAAGAAACTGAGAAACAGAAAGAAACATAGAAAGGGCTCTCTTTCTGGAGAGAGAGGAGGAAGAATCGGGTATTTAATGTGCCTACAGAATCCCACAGGAGGGGATGGAGTGTGAGTACTTTGTTTTCTGACCAGTGAGTGCTGCAGGGAGCCTGGGCAGAGTAGGGGGTGAGCCAAGAAGCAAAATGGCGAGTTTAGTTTAGAATTGTGGAATCAGAAAGGGATGGAAAACCAGGAGCCCTGGCTCCTCATCCCAGCTTTACCTCAAATGGGTGGTGAGGTCTTGAGCAATTAATTCACCTGACTGGGTCTCCATTTCCTCATCTGTAAAATGAGATACCTGAAGAAAATGACTCTCATTCGTTCATTCATTTACTCATTCGCTGAACTACTATTCATTAAGAGCCAACAGTATAAAGAGCACTGTGCTAGGTCCTGAGAGAGATGTTAGTTCTAGATAAAGTACTCAGTGCCCTCAAGAAGCTTACAGTCGAGTGAGAGAAAAAGGTGCCAGCCCAGATAACAATAAAACAAAATGCTGCAAGATAGTTTCCGAACACAGTGAAATCCAAGAGGGAATATTGGACCTGAATCAGAGAGAGGTTCATGGAAAGGAAGCATTGGAGGGAGTTCAGGACTAGGAAAAAAGGGGGCCTGAACTTACTCTGTCTTGAACGGACCACAGAGAGAAGATCCTGTTCATTTCTGAAGCCACTTTTAGGAGTTTATTAGACTCTGAACTCCCCAAAGGAAATTGCATTTCTTTGCATCTTCAGTGCTTAGAGCAATGCCCGGCATACAGCAGGCCCTTAATAAGTGGGAATTGGCTGACTTTTCAGGAATGGCACTGGTAAATTGCTCAATGTCCAGTCTGGACTTGCCAACTTCACAGATCAAATCAGCACAGATTTAGAACTGGAAGAGAACGTCCTTTCAGAGCATTGGATCTGTCTCTCTTCTTACAGGTAAGGAGACTGAGATGTCGAGATACTAAAAGGACTAGCCCAGGATCATCCTCATAGTAAGCGTCTGCCCCCGGAGCCTTTCTGATTTTCAAGTCACCTACATCATACAGATGGTGACCAGAATGGTGAAAAGTAGGAGGCCTGAGGGAAGCTGTTTAGCCTTAAGAAAATAAGCCTTAGCAGGGGCATGAGAGCTTGACTTCAATTATTTGACGGCTTATCACTAGGAGGAGGAATCAGATCTGTTCTGCTCAGCTCCAGAGGGCAAAACCAGAAGCAGGAGGAAAAAGTTACAGAGGGACTTCTACGTCTCTCCTTCCTCCAATCCAGCCTCCATAGAACTGCTAAAGGGATTCCTTAGACCCTGATCTCTAGCTTTTCTTTATCTCAGTGTCTCTCTGTCTCTCTCTGTCTCTCTTTGTCTCTCTGCCTCATTCTCTCTCTGTATCTATCTCTCTCTCTCTCTCCTCTTCTCTCCCCCATCTCTCTCCCACTCCTACCCTTCTTTCTATTTCTGCCTGTCATTGTGTCTTTGTCACTTTGTCTCCCTCTATATGTGCCTCCATCTCTCTGTCTCTGTCTTAGTGTCTATGTGTGTCTATCTCTGTCTCTCTGTGTCTCTCTCTGGTCAATCTATCTCTCTATATATCGGTGTCAGTCTCTGTGTCTGTGTCTCTGTGTCTGTGTCTGTGTCTCTGTTTCTGTCTCTCTCTCTGTCTCTTCTTTTCTCCCTCATCTCTCTCCCACCCCTACCCCTCTTTCTGTTTCTGCCTGTCATTCTGTGACAATTGCTTTGTCTGCCTCTATATGTGTATCCATCTCTGTATTAGTTTCTATGTGTGTCTATCTCTCTTTCTCTGTCTCTATTTATCTCTCTCTCTCTCTCTCTGGCAGTCTATCTCTATGTCTGTGTCAGTCTCTGTCTATGTCTGTATCTCTGTCAGTCTCTCTCTCTTTCTCTCTCTCTCTCTCTCTCTCTCTCTCTCTCTCTCTCTCTCTCTCTCTCTCTCTCTCTCTCTCTCTCTCTCTCTCTCTTCCTTCTCCCCCACTCTCTTCCCTAACCAATAAAATCCAATTATTTCTTAATGCCTTTGAGATCATGTTTAGCTAAAACACTTATTCACCATGTAGCCCCAACCCACCTTCCCAGCCTCCTCATGCATTAGCACCCTTCCCACGCTGTACAACTCAACCCCGCTGGCCTTGC